>NC_056739.1:1999877965-2000000000 GCF_019279795.1 Protopterus annectens
GTATGCAACCGAGTACAGCTGGAGTTTCTTCATTCGAGCTGCATAGGGCATCTGTTTGAGGTCAGTGATCCTCTTGGTGAGGTACTTCTGTGGTCTTTCCAGCTGTTGCAGGTGTCTTGTAAGGTACATCCCAAATGGGGCACTGTACTCTATGATGGGTCTGATGAGTGATGAGTAGAGGGGCACAATGACCTCTTTTGATTTGGATGCGAACCCTTTTGTAATTAGGTGGGCCATGTAGAAGGATTTTCTAACCACTTTGGCAATATGATTATCAAAGGTGAGATTGCTATCTACTTGGGTCCCCAGAGCCCTTATTATGTCTACCGTATTTAGGGGACTACCACCTATGTGGTAGTTTGTGGGTACTTTGTTTTTTTCCAAAGGGGATGACTATGCAGTTTTTGGCATTTAGCTTGAGGCCATGATTTTGACACCAGGTATCCGTCTCAGTGAGACCCTTTTGAAGGATGTCTGTATCAGCCGGAGAGTCAATTATAGCCCCTAGTTTGCAGTCATCTGCGAACTTGGTCAGACATAGTCCGCCTATGCTTGCCTGTACCTCTGAGAAGTATATGCCAAACAGGAGGGGTCCTAGGACTGAGCCCTGGGGAATGCCACTTGTAACCGGTATAGAGTCGGACCTAGCTCCTGCAACTATCACCATCTGGGTTCTGTCCATGAGCCAGTTGGCAACCCATCTTGTGACATAGGGGTTTATTTTCAGGCTGGTGAGCTTGTCTATAATACCAGAATGGGGAATGGTGTTGAAGTCCTTTGCGAGGTCTAGGTAGGCTGTGTGTACCACTTTTCCATCATCTATAGCCTTGGTAACTGTCTCAAAGAAGTCCACCAGGTTTAGGAGGCATGATCTGCCCTTAACAAAGCTGAACTGGGTAGGGTCCAGTGTTTGGAGGTTTCCATTGTCTCTGTTAATAGGTTCCATGATGATGTGCTCCATAGCCTTGCAGACCAAGCTAGTCAGTCTTATAGGGTGATAGTTCCTGGGGTCTGTTGTGACTCCACCTTTGTAGAGCAGAATAACCATTGCTGTGTGCCACTCTATGGGTACGTAGCCTGTGGAGAGGCAGAGTTTGAACAGTGTGTTTAGGTAAGGGGTTAGTTCCCCTTTGAGCTCATGTAGGACGCAGCCTGGGACACTGTCCGGTCCCATTGATGCTGTGATTTTGGTTTTGGAGAGGGCTGTTTTAACCTGAGTGTCTGTGATTTCAGATTTATGTGATAGCATCAGTCTCAGTGAAGCCCCTTTGTAGAATGTCCACATCATTAGGCGATTCTATTATGGCACTTAGTTTGCAGTTATCTGCAAACTTCATTAGCCAAAGACCTGCTGCATTAGCCTAGACTTCTGAAAAGTAGATGCCAAACAGGAGAGGACCCAGGACCGAGCCCTGTGGTACTCCACTAGTCACTGGTCTGAAGTTGGATTTGGAGTCAGCTACTTTCACTGTGTGGGTTTTGTCAGTGAGCCAGTTGGCCACCCATCTTGTGACTTAGGGATTTATGCCCAGTCTAGTGAGTTTATCAATAATTCCAGAGTGGGGGATGGTGTCAAAAGCCTTGGCAAGGTCATGATAGGCTGTGTGCACCATTTTACCCTCATCCATGGCTCTGACAACTGCTTCAAAGAAGTCAATCAGGTTTAGGAGACATGACCTACATTTTACAAACCCAAACTGAGTGGGGTCCATAGCTTGGAGTTTACCTATGCCGTTGTTTATAAGCTCCAAGATGATATGTTCCATGGCCTTGCAGACCAGGCTTGTCAGGCTAATGGGGCTGTAGTTCCCAGGGTCCGTGGTGGCACCTCCTCTGTGGAGTGGGATAACCAGCGCTATGCTCCATTCAGTGGGCACAAAGTCTGAAGTGAGGCTATGACTGAACATAGTGCTTAGGTGGGGTGCCAGTTTGTTCTGTAGTTCATGCAGAACACAGCTTGGGATGTTGTCAGGTCGCATGGATGCTGTGTTCTTGGCTTTGGAGAGTGCTTTACTTTTGCAGCCTTAATTACAGGGGCTTGGCATTCTTCCAGTATAGTGAAGGGCCATTTGGTGGGTGGAGGGGTGAAGTTTGCATTGAACCTATCTGCCAGGATGTTGGCAATATCAGTTGGTTCTGTATATCTAGTGCCATTGTGCTGTAGCTCAGAGGAGATCTGAGTGTCGTCATTCAGATTCTTGACATAGCTGTAGAATATTTTGTGGTTGTCTTTAGAATCAGTGGCAATTTTATTTTCGTAACTAGCTTTGGAGGATTTTATGAGGGATCTCAGCTTCTCACTGAGGCTGACCAGGGAGTTCCTGCAATCAAGGGATTTTATTCTTTTTTGCAACAGCTTCTAACTTCTCTTGTAGAGTTTGTTTATAGCAGGGGACCACCAGATTGGCTTCCTTTTTTTGGAGGATAGCATCTTGGTTCTGTTGGGGATTGCACAATCCATGCACTTGTGTATGTGCTTATACAGTGCATTTCTATAGGATTCAGCAGTTGTACCTTTATTTTCCATCTCTTTGGGTGTCGTGAAGCTTGCCACTTCTGTCTTAAGAAGCATGAAGTTGGCTTTGGAGATGTTTTTTATGGTGGTTTCCTTAATGGGGGTGGGGGCGGGATATTGATGTCTAGGGTGATTAGCTTGTGGTCGGATCTGGCCAGTGATGAATTGACCTCTGGCATGGAACATCTGTTGCCATATTGGTAATGACCAGGTCCAGGATACTGCTGCCCCTGGTGGGGGCATAGATAAACTGATCCAGGGCATTGGAATTTATGAATTCCAGAAAGCGTTGAGCAAATGAGTTAGTACATGAGTAGTTTTCCCAGTTGATGGTGGGGTAGTTGAAATTGCCCATTATTAGTTTATTGGGCTGTACCTTAATATTACCCAGCATATCAAGAAACATAAAGTGGGCATCCTGCGGCATGGCGGGGTATATGTTACAAACTACAACCTGGATTGCAGTCTCGCCCAGTGTTAGTTGCACTTGGATAATTTCGGATGCATTATATTGGGGAACTAGCCTGGATGTCCTTAATGAATATGGACACGCCTCCTCCTTTAGTGTTTCAGTCCAGGTTAGGTGACCAAAAGGTGTGGCATGAGTTATAGCCTGGTAATGCAGGGGTGCTCTCTGGAGCCTTGAACCAGGTCTCCGTCACTGCACAGATGTCAATGTTCTCCATTTTAAGGAGTGCCTCGAGTGAGTGCATTTTTAGGTTTAGACTTCTAGCATTGAGTAGCATTACCCTCAGATTTTGCTTGCTTATACCTGCTATGAGTTTGTCATTTGAACCTTGCCTAAAAAAGGCACTACAGGGGTGGCAAGAGCCTTAGCCAGTATCTGGAGTCCCAGGGGTGACAGGTGCAGGCCATCTCTGGCAAATCATCATGGTCTGTCGATCATGTCGTCCAAGGCAGACAAACACTGGATCCCCTTAGAATGACACCAGAAGCTTAGACAATTGCTGAAGTCAATCATTTTGTCCTTGTATTGTGGTATAATTCTGGGCAATGGCAGGATGCTACTCAGGGCTAGGGTCATACTTGCCTGGGCTACATGATCCGATAGCTCCTCCATGTTTCTTTTCATGTAGTCCAGGGAGGTACATCTCAGGTCATTTACACCAACATGGACAATGACAGAGCCATATTTGTACTTGTGGAGTGACCTGAGTGCTTGCATTATGTGGTGGATCCTGGCACCCGACAGGCAGCTGACAGTAACTTTCTCCTTGTTTAGCCTGGTGAGTTGGACATCAGTGTGCCCAACTATAGAGTCATCTATGACTAGTGTGTTGGGTACGTTGTTTTGCCTTATGGGCTGAGGTTCAGTGGCACACTGATTTTGTGGGCTGTGTGTCATTTGGGTAGTGTTGGGGGGTGGTGGTTGCTTGCGTTTCAGCTTTGGAGTTCTCTGTTGTTTGGGCTGATTTTTATTGAGAGCCTCTGCGAATGTAGATGTGTGTTTTGTGTTACTATGTGTGGGTTTAGCTGGTGTAGGTTTTAATGGACCATGTGTTGAGTGTGGTGTGGTGCAAGGTTTTACCTTCTCCTCTTGACTGTCTAGTACAGTCTTGCCTGGAGAGAGCTTAGCTTCCAGTTTGGCTATATAAGTGCATCTCTTACAGGTTGTAGTATTGGATGGTAGGAGGACAGGGTTGTCAGTGTACATGAGGCAATTGCTACATTGCTCCAAGATGCCCAGATTCATCAGGTGGACTGGGGAAAATACCGGGAGCTGATCCTTAAACATGCCTGGATAGGTGCTTAAAAATTTAAGTACTAAAAACTGTTTCCTCTTAACAAGTGAGGAAAGTTGAGTGCTGCAGTAATTTGTATATTTAGTCCTTGCAACGAGTTTTGAACAAGTGCTGAGCACAAGGAAACAGTTCTGAGTGCTAAGACTAGAAAACTGGCTAGTTCTAAGGGAAGATTAGAAGAACAGACTTTCTGGCACTGGAAATAGTTTAACCCTAGTTAAACGACACTGCACGATGTGCAAAACCACACAAACACAGGTTTTTAAACAGAAAGATGAAAGGGATGGAAATAGCTCAAAATGGCCCATAAAACTACAGATTCTGAGCTGAAACCACCCCTCCTGTGACAGATAGGCTGCTCAAAGCTCACCACTCTCACTGATGAACAGAGAAGTTCCCTTCTATCTTAGTAAGGTCTGAGCAACACAGTAACTACAAAACAGCCCAGAAGTCAGCAAAATCTGAAAGCCAGACTCTACTGGTTATAGAAAGGTGGAAAACAAGTAGAGAGACAGGATTTTTTTCAAAAATTAAAACAGAAACAGTAAAGCAAACACGTTTAATGCAGAAAAATGGCTATCACACTTGAGTGTGTAACCCTCAACAGTTCAACAGTTGCAAAACACTTAAAAATGACAGTTAAAGTACAAACAGTATCAGAATTAAAAAAACAGTTCAAATAAGTTGCAAAGTTAATAAAAAATACTCGGAATAGTGTGGCTAGCAAAAATAAGCAATAAAAAGCAAAACAGAGGTACTTAATCCACTCAAAGTCTCCCTTTCCTCTCTCTTTGCTGCTGTAGAACTCTGTTGTACACCCAGGAAGGATCTTGCTGAGGTAATAGAAGTGCAAAAACCACACAAACCGGGTTTTTAGACAAAGATGAAAGGGATAGAAATAGCCCAAAATGGCCAATAAAACTACATATTCTGAGCTGAAACCACTCCTCCAGCGACAGATACGCTGCTCAAAGCTCACTGATGAACAGAGAAGCTTTGTTTTATCTTAGTAAGGTCTGGGCAACACAGAAACTACAAAACAGCCCATAATTCAGCAAAATCTGAAAACTGGACTCTACTGGTTATAGAAAGGCAGGAAATGAGTAGAGAGAGGATTTGTTTTCAAAAAAACAGATACAGTAAAACAAACACTTTTAAAGCAGAAAAATGGCTACCGCACTTGAGTGTGTAGCCCTCTTCAGTTCAACAGTTGAAAAACACTTTAAAACGATCAATCTACCATCCGTTTTTGTTCTACTACAGATGCATGCAGATCACATTCTGGCTGCATTTTCAAAAACTTAAAGTATATGAAGCTACTTTGAAGGACAGCTTCACCCACAAACAAATTCAGTAAGTCATGATAAGTTTCAGACTCATTAGGCCTTTAGAGTATGCATCACTTGTAGGCCCTCATGCAGGAATATTAAAAACTTCCTTTAGCTAAATTCCAATAAAGTTTGCCAAAGGATCAGTAAATTTTATATATTGTCTCTGAAAACTGCTGGTAGAAATGCATATGTATCAGTCCCATTACCAATCTGGCTAGCTGCTGACCGACAATTCAGAATGTTGATCTCAGGGTTATGTAACAACAATGGCAAAACACAACTTCTGTTCTTCTATTTCCCAGTGTTTAAAATTAACTGACTGTACACAAATATAATAAATACTTATTAAAGATTCAAAGTGCAAGTTATGGTATTTTTTGCCACTTACAGGTAAGCCACTTGAGCCCGGGTTACCAGGCCGACCAGGAGATCCAGGTATTCCATCTCTTCCAGAGGCACCCTGTAGAAAAATAAAAAAAAATATTCTAAATAGATACTTTTCTTCATGTGTTCCAGTTTTCAATGTAAAACTGTTCAATGCAATTTTCAGAATTTGGATTTTTTTTTTTATTTGAGTTTGAGTTTGTTTTTTAAGTCAATGAATAATAATAGTGCAGCATCAGTGCTCATGAAGAAAAACAGGTAGCTGGGCATTTGGCTAAACAGTGACTGGCAGGCCTACATACATTATTAGCAGGGACAAGAAAGCCAGTGATACAACATTAAATGGGATTTCTCCTCTCCTCCTTTCCCTTGAGGTAATGCAACCTCTAAGACTCTATTACATTAAGTAGATGGTGCAGGGGTTACTGCTTCCTGCATGAGGGCTATAGGGGTAAAGCCCTCCTCAAAAAAAAAACAAAAAACCCAGCCAATTCAGGTTTTTATCTTTTGATGTTGTCTCAGCCCATAGTGTAAGTCAGCCATTAGGTGTATTAACTGAGTGTCCGTCAACCAGAAAAAAACTGTCTGTTAGTTCAATACAAATTGAAAAAAATCTTTAAGTTGAGTGTGGAAAAGAAAAACTATACAATATTAGATATGGCAGTATACAATATTAGATATGGCAGTCTGGTCAGAAACATGGACATCAAAGAACACGAGTGACATTTTATTGTTTACTGTTTAAATTAAATCTTGCTGCCTGCCAGATATACTGTAACATATTTATACTCCTTAATCTAACACTGAATTTAGCACCCTAGATGTGACTCACAGTAGACTATGGCCAGGATTTAGAAAATTATCATCTGTAGTACTACTTTGGCAATGCTGTGGTGCCCAAAAGTGTGAGAGTAATAATCTGTGATTTGGGGACTCAGACATGCAATGAGCAGCATCTCATTAGAGATTCATTATCATGCCTATGAAGGAAATAACATGTTGTTAGTTCTAGCCTTTCCAGTGTTTCACTACTAGCCCAAGTAACTCAATTACATGGAAACCTGCAAACAATGTAAGCAATGTATAGTCACACACACACACACACACACACACACACACACACACACACACACACACACACACACACACACACACAGACACTCGTGAGAGCGCACGTGCACATTCACATTTGCACTCAAATGCACACAGAAATACAGACACCTGTAGTTATGCCCACACAGACATTCACATGCACACACACACACACACACACACACACACACACACACACACACACACACACACACATGTGCACATGCCTTTGCAGTACTTACTCACTGTAGTGGTAACAGCCCTGCTCATGCCACACAAATGAATAGATGTACACTGTATTTTAACGTGTACACTTTTTACTATTTCACTGTCCAACTAATAAGCTCTACAGTGCTTTCTTCTGATGCCAGTAACATTTCTGGAGAGGATCGGATGGCTAATTTACTTTAACCTCACCCCTGAAGTACTGCATTTGCATGTGGTCCTTCTCTGTGAGATCAATGTAGTGCTATAGACCAGCAGTACTGTAGTTTTTGAATCACTCATAAAATCATAGGAGAATACTAGGCTAATGCTCTTAAAGCGCATTTCTAAGCCTAGACATGCTTCCCAGAAGTATTGTATAGGCTTTTGTCTCATAGGTCTGTGTGGTGTATGTACATGTATGTCTATGCATTTGGTTAAACAGGATGATGCCCCAGAGTTCATCCACATCCTAGACTCCATAGACAAGGTTCTCTACCATATACTGGTCAGCTACAGGTCACTCGCTATCACCCACAAAGCTCATAACTCTTACTTAGATCTACTAGAAAAGCTTCCTCATGAGGAAAATCCAAGGTATGAATACTCTGTCCTAGACTGATTGCCTTAAGGTCCTATCTCTGCACTTAGACTCACAGGTTATTGAGAGACAAATTATGCCTAGCAGATAAGGCATCCTCAGATCCAGCACTGATGACCCTCTTGCACATCCACAAGACAAACAACATGAGAAAAACTAGATCCAAAGACCTGAACTTTGTCTGTAACATGAAGAGAACCTGATGGAGGGATCAGTTTGTATATCAAAGGATCCCTGCCATGTGGAATAAGCTCCCGGTGTATGTGAAATAGAGTTTATCCTTGACCCTGTTCAAAACAAACCTTGATCATTCTATGGGAAATCACAAAGTCACGCTAAGCCTGGACCTTATGTCTCTGATGGACAGAGTTCAACATCAAGTAAATTAATTCCCAAATAACATACCCCCCACACACATGCACATAAACCTTAGCTACCTCCTTACTAACATACCCCACCATATAGGTGTTCAAGTAACTCTGAAACACAAACCCATGTGGTCATTAGCCTAGTATTAACCTATGGATTAAACTCTATAACTCCATACATATATCTCTTAAGGTGTCACTCAAGGGCCAGTTTTAGCCGTACTTCTGTTAATAATACTTGTTGGCTATAATGACACTAAGTGTACTGGAGTTAGTTCTAGTTAAAACATGTGTTTCCACTGTGCTAATGTTCATTACACTCAGCAATCACTGTTGAATCCCAACTTCAAATATCATTTTCAGGCCTACAAGCAGGTTAAAAGATTCCTGTTTTTGTTTGACTACTAATAAATCAAACATTGTGTCAGTAACCCACACAGACAACACCTAAAACAGAACCTCTCTCCATTAGAAATGGCAACTCTAGGAAAACTTTTTTTATGGTTTGGATTTCTAATACCATGAGAGGAATCAGCTCCATTCCTGAGTCTGGGTACAGTTAAAGTTCATGAAATTTGTACTGCTTCAGTCTTTGATTTTTGCCACCAGTGCTCTTCTCAGCACATGCAAGCTACCCAGAATTGCCTACTTCTACAGTTTATATGGATTTACATGTATTCTGTTACATATTTAAGTATGCTTGAAAATTCTTTTTTTATTAACCAGTTGTTTTGACTACATTTGGAATTGTCTGGATGTCTTTATTCCATATTGCTCAGGTTTGTTTCTTTATTTTTTTTTATTTTATTTATCCTTCATTGACCAGGTTACTATCATTAGGCTACAAGTTGTTCTCAGTTGTGTATGGGTGTTTACTTCAAACCCAGCTGAAGAAGTCAGGTTTCTTTTCAGGGGACACCCAAGGTGGTATTTCTACTACTATTAAAAATTTGATAGATACTGTGGAATCTTTCACATCCACCCGAGCTACCATCAACTCAAATAGTTGGGACCTTGGTTTAACATCAAATCCAAAGGACAGCGCACTCAAGTGTAATATACTGACCCTTAGCCTTGACTATATTGTAGTGAGCAAGAAGATGTGTGACTGTTTCTAGTTGTGTTCTGCAAAACCTGCACTTGTCTGTATCTCTAAAGACTTTGTAAGCTAATGTGTCTTGAGCTGCCTTTATTAACTTTTCATCTTTTTATGTAATTTCACCTCTCTTTAACTGTTCATAAGTCAAATCCTGATCAGTATGTGGTTGTTCCAGGAGTTCTCTGTACTTTCTTCTATAAATGCAGGCTTTCCAGTTTTCGTTCCCCGTCTTCTGGTCATGTTCTATACAATCTTCTTTTGTTTTTGCTTTTTGGACTTTCTGTTGCTTCCTGATTTTTTGTCAACTTCCATTCCTGCTCATTTCCAAAACATTTCTGTTAATCTGAGCAAGTATGTCTTCTTAAGCTTATTTTCTTCATGATTTGGAACTTCAATTAATTTTTTATTTCATATTATTATTTTTAGCCAGAGTAGTTAGGAAAGCAGCCAATATGTGGTCTGAAAAATGTGCCAAAATGTTAGTGACACAACTGATGAAAAGTGACCATCAAAATAACTCTCGTGCAAATCTGAACAAAGATGGGTTCATAGATTCTCTCTGTGCACAAAGTTCAATCTACTGGACTTTGGGGTAGAGCCAGGCAGTAGCTGTGGGTGTACAGCATACAGGAAAAAGGACTACCCAATACATGACCAGATGATGTCCAATACACTTTGAGCTGGAGGTGAAATGTTTCAAAGGAGTCAAGACAATCATGAATGGACCACGGAGCAGGAGAGGAAGGAAGAACATAAAGAAAGAAAGAAAAAGGTAGAATCAGCAGGATAAAGAAATGGTCAACCTTCACCAAATGCACTTGAGTAGCAGTACTGGAAATCCAGCTGTAGAAGTCAGAACAAAATTCCTTCTAGTTTTAATGTCTTCAAAACTTTTGGGTTTCTAAATACCATGACTAGAATGGATCCCATTCCTGAGTCAAGGTATAATTAAAGTTCATGAAATTAATATTATTTCAATCTTTGATGGTAGCCAAAAATGCTCTTTGGAGCACCCACAATGTGCCCAGAATTCATCCCTTCTACAGTTCATATGGAGTTACATATACTGGTAGTGTATCGAAATACAACTGTAGATTATTTTTTTAAACCCTTTGCTCCTACCACTATTGGAAGTGTCTTGGTATCTTTCCTCCGCATTACTCTTGTTTCTGCCTGCAAATCTTGATATTTTAAGAGTTTGTGTCTCTCACTACATGACACATTGTGATAGCTAGATGTAGCAGTTTCAAAAAACAGTGTTACTATTGCCTTTTTTTCCAAGGACTGCTATATATGGTTTTCTCGTAACTATTTTTGAATTGTTGGTAATAGATGATCCCATGTGATGTACACTTCATCATTCTCTATAATCCTTTGTGGCTCATGATTCCAGTATTTCTCAGCTACTTCTATATTGTAGTGTTTGCACAATCCTCACCGCATCTACCTTGCCACATCAATGTGCCTTTCAGTGTACAGGCCCTCTGCCATGGGTGTATCACACCCAGCACCAAGTTGTGTTACTGTTTCAACTTCCTTTTTACAGAACCTAGATTTGTCTATTTCTCCCAGATGTTCAACGGACTTTGTAAGCCAACATGCATTTAGTCCACTATCCTAGACTACCATTATGAAACTTTCATCCTTTGGTTTCAGCTCTTAACCACTTTTGAGTCAAATCCTGATCAACATGAGGTCGTTCCAGGAGATCTCTCTACCTGCCACTATATTTATGTTTTTCCCACATTTCTTTCCTTCTCATCTGATCCTGCTCCTTATATTCTTTCTTTTGTTTTTTGACAATTTCAGTTGGTGTCTGATTTTTGTCTACTTCTGGTTTGATTTCGATTCCTACTTGCCACCAGAATGTTTCTGCTAAGTTAAGCAGAGAGATCATTTTAGATTCCTCATGTTGTAAAACTTTTAGTATGTTTGGATTTGATGAGTTCAGCAGATATGTATGCAGTCCCACAGTTGCAGATCTATGCATGTAATCAATTTTGAGAAGGCCCATACCTCGTTCAGCACATGGAATATATAATTTTTGTATACATTGATTTTTAGAGATCATTTTATAAGTGTGACACGTTTTTTTCTGTTTTTTCTTGCTAACTGATCTAATACCTTTTGGGGCCAGTCAGTCACACCAAAGTAATAAGTTAAAACAGGAAGAGAAAATTGGTTTATAGCCCAGGCTTTATTTCTGGATGTTAAAGCTGCTTTCAGTATTAATATTAGTCTTTGGAAGTATTCCTTACTGAGTTTTATTATCATCTGTTCATGTGTTATTACCAATGTTTATCATTTCCCAAATATTTATACATTCCTTCCTGCTCAAATTCCTTTATATCACATTCCTGTCCCAGACAGATATTTTCTTGGTACTGTAACTTTCCTGCTTTAAATGTTGCTTTTGCACAATTATCAAGACCAAATGTCATTTTTATATAATCTGAGAAAATTTTAAACACTTGCAGTTGAGCTTTTGACTCCTCATCTGATGAACTATACAGTTTTAAATCATCCACAAAAAGTAGATGAGAAATCTTCAAGCAAGTTTGTTTTCTGGGAGCCAAATTGTAACCAAGGCCTAATCTGTTAAGTAAACAGCTTAATGTTTTTTGGGCAGGACAAAATAACGTTGACCCCTTTGAGCTTTTATCCCTTGGATAATACCTTGTTCTTCATTAATTAATTGTAAACTGATGTGCCACTGTTTTATGGTCACTGTAATTAAATTAATCAATGTAGGGTATATCTTGTACATCTATATGCACTCCTTTTTCCATGACTGTAGGATGCTGTCAGATGCTTTTTTGTAATCTATCCATGCCATACTTAAGTCTCTTCCCCTTTTTACAATTCTTCATTATGTCTTTATTGAGCAACGTATGATCCTTTATTCCACATGATGTTTTTTTGTTACCCTTTTGTTCTGTTGCCAAATAATTTTTTCTCAGTTAGACTGCACATGTTGAAGGTTAGAGAAGAAAGAGTTAATTGGGAATATATTTTTTGGGAATGTAATGAGTTGGCTTTAAAAATTCCCTGCAGACTACACTGTCAGAAATACTGGGTGAGCAAATTGGTATAACCAAGGAAATGATTTTTGAGCTTTGATACAGAATTGGAATTGCCTAAACATAGTAAGACTTTGTTGAGTTTAATTCTGGTGGCTGCCAAAAAACAATTACTATAACATGGAAAGTCTAAACCAACTATACTAGAAGTAATGAATATAGCAACACAGATAAAAGAACTGGAAGTGGGATCTTTAGAAAAGGGTAGGAACAAATTCCATTAAAAAATAAGAATTTTGGGGACAATACATGCAAAATAATGTTTTGGACAAGAAATGAGGTTTAAGGGAAGGCAGGAAAAAATGAGCTATGTAATGTTTGATTGACAATGACTGTGTAGAAGATTATATGTGATATATAATGTTTGCAACTGAAAATACATCAATATGGTTTGTTTTCATTTATATAAATATATGATTGCCTATGTCATAAGTGATAATTCACTAAAGATTTCTCTTGTTTAAAAAATACAACACTACCTCTCACATCTCTCTATATTACTTTACTGGCAGCAGTTACCATGCACTAATTATTATAAACATGTGCATTAAGCACACTACCATACACATGGAAAATTAAATCTTCCAGTTTTATCACAATAAAGTCATACAGCTCTAAACACATGATGGCTCTAATATTACTAACACTCTTTGTATTGTTAGTGACAGATTTTGCCTTCATATTCACTAATTCTGAAACATTACACTCTATAACTACCCACTTATTACACATTCTAACCATTATCCACATTCCTGGACTTCTGTTAAATATTTTGTAACATTTCTTACCCCAAGGAAAGCATAATTAAAACTGAAATTCATACCAAAATTTCATCAAAAGGACAATT
This sequence comes from Protopterus annectens, assembly GCF_019279795.1. Classification (NCBI taxonomy): domain Eukaryota; kingdom Metazoa; phylum Chordata; order Ceratodontiformes; family Protopteridae; genus Protopterus; species Protopterus annectens. Next base: position 1,999,891,250 of record NC_056739.1, read on the forward strand.
TAACGATATGTGTCAGTTACACTGATCAAAAAAATAGCACTGAAATTCAGGTCCTCGAGAAACTAACATTCTATCTATAAAGCTCCTCTGATAAAAAATGTATTATCAAAATAAAGCTTAAATAAGTGTGCTTTATTTATTCTAGCACATGCTATAAACTCAGTGTCCCTGCAGGAATGAAAAGATGTCTAGATATGCTGAGATAAACGTCAAGCCTCTGAATTGTTTTTCAAATGTCAGTTTACAGTTTAGATGTTATGCACTCTGGTTATGAACTCATTAAGTATAACCACACCAGTAAAGGGGGCTAGTGATTTTGCAATACTCACTAAAAGTGGCCAAGACCCCTGATATAGCAGACGGTGTGCTTGGTAGTATCTACATGAGTTGATGGGTATAAAGCATTTAGCATAGACTGTGTCTATATTCTGATTCACAAAAATCCCAGTTTGGCAAATTACACATTACAGCAATTGTCTCACAATGTGAAATCTGAACTCATTATCCCTGATTACCTCCATACAGATCAACAAATTCACACTTATCCTCGCTGATACACAGCAGTGAATCTCTTAACTAACACATCTTGGGCAATTACCAACTAATACAGATCACAACTCTTACAGACATACGTTTTACTAATCCTCTGCTCATCTCACTCAAATGCCAAGCTATCAGTGATCACATGGGTGCCTTTACAATAAGGGAACAAGAGCACATCTAATAAGCATGTGCATTCATTCAGGTCAGAAATATGAGATATTTAAATAATGGCACCTTCATTCAGCTGATGAGTTTCATTGACTGATACCTCTGCATCAAATGAACTCTTGGAATGAAATAATATAACACTTCAACTCCATTTTTATAAGCCTGATCACTTCCCTAGCACCTCTGCCATGCCTCCATATTACACTGACAATCATTTATCAATGGAATAAAGAATTCCATGTTAGCAAATGTCAATCAGTGGAACGTATATCAAAAAGAAAAAAATGATTGTCTTTTCTACAATAATATTAATAGCTGCACAATTTCTATAAACAAAAAGAAATAACAGAAAACATTTCTTACAAAGCCTGCAGAGCACACTCAGCTCTCCCATAAACATTTTTGAAAAGGAATGAAGAGGGAAAAAAGGTCTATTCCCCAAGCCCCCCCCCCCAAAAAAAAAAAAGTCTAATTCCATCCCTATAATAAATGCATCAGAAAAAAAATCAAACACTTACTGGCTTTAATTTATGTTTTGCAATACAACTATCCCAGAACAACACATACCTATGACCTTGGTAAAAAAAAAAAACAGCAGGCTGATATCTTTTTATAATGCAGGGCCTTTCCAGTCTCTAAACAAGTTCTGACCTACGTCTGCACTTTCTACTCTTTCAAAAGTAGTGGAGAAGGCCATGTATCATTAACTTCATGACTATATAATAAACAACTGAGCATTTATAAATGACTTTTGGTTAAATGCAGAAGTTATACTCTTCTGCTGACAAACACTGAGAACTTAAACAAAGAACTCAAAAGAGATAGTTTCTTAATTTAATTGAAATGTCTGTTAATGTCAGCCATGCTCAACTTGTAATGTGACAAGACAAAGCAAAGCTCAGTATCCAACTGCCAGACACCAGCTGCCTCACAAGTTGTCCAAATGGTAGAAATCAAGGCAATAAGTTGGCAATAGACACTATAATCTCCACCCTTGTTATCTACAGAAATTTTGCTAGGGGCAGTACTCATTTCTTTTTCCTCATATTTATTATTAACATGTAGAGATGTGGAAGAAACTATGAACTGGAAAAATATGTTGACAACTTGGCCATAGTATGTTTCTTTGCATTTTGCATCCTTTTTTGTTCAAAGTGTCCAAGTCCCATAACAGTTTCAAACGTATTCATTCCCAAGTCTCCTTGTCAGGCTTTAGCTGAGTGTCTCTAGTACAAAGCAGACATTATTCACTACCAATAACACAGTTCAGGGTGAAGCAAGCAGCCACTTGAAAATCCAGGCACAAGACTGTGGGCTTAATGAAGTAGTAGATTGCATTTCCAGCACAATATTCATACTTATTCAATGTTACAGGTATAAAATCTACAAAGCAGACTGACCCACTCAGAGGTATATTATACAAAACAAAGCCATTTTAAAAACAGCTTCCTGTAATACAGCAGCATTGACTACCCACCTCACTTATTCTGCAACCTTCTTATCAGTTTATTGTACACACACACGCGTGTGTGTGTGTGTGTGTGTGTGTGTGTGTGTGTGTGTGTGTGTGTGTGTGCGTGTGTGTGTGTGTGTGTGTGTAATGATTCCTAGGTTACAGTGGCTCACTTTCTGTCTTCTGTTGGTAGATAGACTGATGGTCTTTTTTTCATGTTTTTGATTTCCTGTCCCTTCCTGCTCTGCCTCATTTCCTGTTTATGGGGTTTATTTTTTATTTATCAGGAGATTATTTTTACCTTCTTGGATGGTTTTTCTGCTCCTGATCAAAATAATGTACTTACATTTGAGATTTTAGTGCTTTGATTACTAAAACGTTTTTTTGACTAGGTCAAAATCTGGAATTCTAGTTCAACTTTATTTCAATTATTTATTTTTTATTTTACATTTGTTAACCGGGGTTGTCTGACTGAGCCGCAAAGGCCCTTTTTCAGCAGAGACCCGGGTAGAAAAGCTCCACATAGAAAAATTACAGATACATTTTGATATTTAGACATGATCAGTATACACACAAATTACAATATCCATGTTTTTACAGTGGTATGCAGCACATCAACAGTTACAGTGGAGAGAACAAACAAGAACATCTTAATTTAAAAATAAAGGTAATTAATAGATTTGTGGTATACAGCTGAAATTTGGAACATAGGTAGAATACATACATAGTACACAGGTACAGTACATACATTGTACACTAGCCAGTGTTTGTAAGTAAGAGTGAAAACTATTATCTAGAACTCCAGGTTTAGTATGTGTACCTTATCTGCTTTCATTAGCCTGGGGAGCAATCATGCCACTGCCAAATTTGCTTGAGATGTTGCCTAATAAGGTTTTTAAAGGAGGCTTTGGACGATATGTTGTGTATGCTAGTGGAGAGAGAGTTCCATTTTTTAGCCACTGAACTACTATATAATATGTCTCCAAAGCTATTGTAGCTGTTGGTGACTTCTAGTAGTAGTTTGATTGATGATCTAAGAGGACTTTTGGCAGAGTGATGTTGTACTAGGTTTTTGAGGGCAGGACACTTATTGGGGAGGTAATAGATAGAATGACAGAGGCACAGCTGATTGTAGGTTATGAGGTTGGGCAGTTCAAACCAGTGGAGCTGACTTAAAGCAGTACAGTGATGAGTTCTATATGAGCAATTTGCAGCAAAGCGGGCAATTCTGTTACAGCAGGCTTCCATTTTGCTTAGTTCAGTTTTGTTGAGATTTGTCAGAATGGGAGATGCATAGAATAGGGTGGATATAAGTTGGGAGAAAGCAATGGCTGATCTTGTACTGTTGGTAAGAAATGGTTTGATATGGTAGAGTGATCCCAGTTTGGCATGTAATTTTTTAATAGTTAAGTTGAGATGACTATCAAATTTTAGGTGGGAGTCTATGGTTATTTTCAATAGCTTAGTCTGTATCACTGGAGCGACTGGAGTAGCATTTGTGGAGTAGATAGTGAATTGACTGAGTTTTCTTTGGATTAAGGATAAGTTGGGGCTTTGGTAAGGTCATTTTCAACATCAGAGAATGCTAGTTGAGTTGTTTGCAGGAGGATGGAATGTTTTGTGCAGCACGGATTAAGGTAGTTTTGTGTAGCACGGATTAAGGTAGTATCATCTGCATACTGAATGGTAGATGCATGCTGAGTGGAGGCATAGAGGTCATTTGTGAAGATTTTGAATAGTAGTGGTCCTAAGATAGAACCCTGTGGGACTCCTAGAGTTATGGGCAGATAAGGAGAGAGAGCATTTTCCCATTTCACAGCTTGGTACCTGTCAGTTAAGTAGCTTTGGAACCAGGTAAGATTGGAATTTGATAGGTGATATTGGTTTAGTTTGTTTAGCAGGATTTGGTGCAAGACTGCGTCAAATGCTTTGGACATATCCAAAAAAGTTGACACCTGCAGGCCTTCATTTTTGAGACGGTTTACTGTGTCTGTGAAGCAGAGGAGGGCTGTAGTGGTACTATGGGCAGGTCTGATACCATGCTGAGTAGGTGAAAGGATGTTGCTGTCTAGGAGATATTTTAGCACCTGGGTATGGATGCATTTTTCTAGGATTTTGGCCAGGGGGGAGAGTAAAGCAATGGGTCTGTAGTTATTAAGTTCAGTGAAGGTCCCGTCTTTATGTATGGGTGTATCACAGGATATTTTCCAGAGTTTGGGCACATAGTTTTCAACAATTGATCTGTTTATGAGAGTGGAGATTTGGATAGCAATAGCATCTGCTGTGAGTTTCAAGAAATAGCTGGGGAGTAGGTTGGCTGCTGTTGATGAGGTTTTTAGCTTGGAGAGCATGCTTTTGATTGAAGTGGTGGAAACTGTTTTGAGGGTAAAGCTTGTATTAGTGTTATTCGTGTTGGGAGGGATAGTGAGGTAGGAACTGTCCTATGATATTAAGGATAGAATTGAGCTCACAAAGCGGGAGTTGAATTGTGTTTCGATGGGAACTTTAGTGTCAGGGGTGGTTGGTTTGGGGGTAAAGTTGGCTGGATTTTAGTAGCTGGTTTACATTTTTCCAAAATTTTGGAGAGTTGTGTTGGTATTTAGTTTGCAATGTTGTGTAGTAGAATTTTTTGTCCAGCCTAATGCATTTTTTGCACGGTTGCACAGTTCTTGGTTCTTAGTTAGGCTTTGTGCTTCTTTGTTTTTTTGATAGTAAAGCCAGGCAGTGTCTCTGGACTTCAGGATTTGTTTGGTTTATTTACTGGGCCAGGGGTTTATAGAGATTCTAACCTTGATTTTGCACAATGGAGTGACAGTGTCTAGGTGTTGTAGAAATGTTTTGTTGAACTATGCAGCCTGGTCAAGTGGGAGGGTTTTTAGGGGGGGTCCAGTCACAGTTACAGAGTAAAGTATTGAGGACCTCAGGAGAGAATTTTTTGTGTTTCTAGTGAATTTATAGTTAGTGGTTTTGCATATGCTTGTTGTACTATGTATAAGGTATATTATGTTATGGTCACTTAAGGTGTCTGGGAGACTGCTTGTGTGGGGTTACAATGTGGGGTTGTAAGTTAGGACCCAGTCAAGGATGGATTCCCTTTCAGATTTTTTGTCACATCTAGCTGGAATTTGGACTAGCTGCTGGTAGCCATGGAGATTTATTAGATTACTTGGTGGTTCTGATATACAGGTGAACCAATCTAGGTTGAAATCCCCCAGAATAAGAGTTTCTTGTGAGTATGTGGAAGAACACCAGGATAAGAAGTCTTCAAGGCTAGCAGGTGTATTACCAGGTGGAATATAGATCACAATTGTGGTGATAACCTTTTTAGGGTGAAGTTGAAGTTGTGAGATAAGTATGTCCCAATTATTGGGGGAGGGGTAGGAGTTTGGTAACTGACGTACAGTTAAGTTGGACTTGTACAGTAAGGCAGTTCCACCTCCTTTACGAAGTGGTCTGTCTTGTCTAATGATATTGTAGCCGGCAGGGAGAACTTCTGAGTTAGCTATGTTTTTATTTAGCCAGGTTTCTGTTAAAGCAACTATGTCTGGGGAGTAGTGTGCTTTTGTGGCCTGGAGTTCAGGTATTTTATTTTTGATACTTCTAATATTAATATTTAGCATTAAAAGATGGTTGGTTTTGCAGTTGTTGTTGATTTGCCTAGGTATGAAGATAGTGGGGGTGTTATGTTCTAACATTTGTGTTGGAGCAGTTTGTGTTGGACAGGATGGATTTGGGCCTGGGTTGGGGTGGATATCACCACTTATGGTGAGCCTGATGTTAAAATAGTGATACAGATGTTAGAGTTTGGTGATGAGTGTGAGAAAGTATTGCATCTTTTTGGAGTAGGAATATCATTATTATGTAGATTTAGTCAAATATTTGAGTTGGTATTCTGTGTTTCTGGTGTTTGATGGTGCTTCTTATTTATTGTTCATTGCTTTTTTGTTTGTTTTCTGGAGTTGTATTTGATAGTTTCCTACTCTAAATGACTTTTCAAGATGGTGGCAGCTTGACAAATTTTGAAATTTGTGAGGTAGAAGGCATTTATGACGGAATGTGAGTTCTCCAGAGGCATATGCGACTGAATTTCAGATCTATGTGGTTTGCGATAATTTTCTCCCATGCAGTAAAATAGATATGATGCAAAGACATCTACCAGTCTGACTGGACAATGCTCCTTTCCCATTTCATTAATCTGTTTAACTGTTGTTTGCCTGTATCTACCTCAACATCACTTTTGTATACTTAACCATATAACTCGTGTTTGTAAGCCTATGTATATGATAGTTATTATTCCAGGTAGTCACAATAGAACTAGATTGCTTAGGCTACATTAAATTTGTGTGTGTTAACAAGATGAAATGTTCAAAATGTACTAACAAGATGTGCCTAACATAGTTAGCTTTTGTGCTTCATGACTGCCAAAATGAGTAGAAAATTGATAAATACACATTTTTAGACTTATTTTGTTCTCCCTGAAAGCAGCATTCCCAACAAGACTGAACTCAAGAGTTTGAGAAAAATAATTTAAAGAGTTTGTGCTTTACAATATTCTTTCTGCAAAAGGTTAACAATGCAGTTTGATTCCTAAAAAAAGCTTACAATGTTTTGTCCAGTATGGAATATGCATAGATGTTTCCCAAATGTCAAGCACCATTAGAAGAGAAGAAAATTAGCTAACATCTGTGTTTGAGTCCCTATGAATTTGAGTTATGATCACAAAATCAGTTTCTTGATATCATAATCACAAACACATTTTTTCTGCATTCCTTAAAATGACAGTATATCAGCCTGTTGAGGACTACAACAGTGGTATCTAGCAGGCAAGAAAACAGTATACAGAATATACTCTGTATCAGAAGTGAGAAATATGTTCTATGATGTCATAAAATGAAGAATTCCTGTGCATTTGTTACTTAAGGAAAGCTAACTCACTGGAGAGATTACAGATGTGACCAAATCATGAACCTCAGTGCTTCAGTCTTCTTCGGGAAGAATTCAAGCAACCCCATTCCAGTGTTAGTCTCTCTCAAGTCAGCCATACTGTCAATACTTCAGAGACTGAAGGATGCTTAGAAAGCCATTCATATTGGTGAGACTTCCCAAACTGCTCGATACATTGAATAACAGACCTGAAGTTGATGAGCCAGGGCTGATACAAGCCTTGTTAAGCTAGCATTCAGGGTACTGGTAGAAAAGTTGACACAGCAAAGGAATTATTATGCCAAACCAAGAAGACCAATACAAAACTAATTAAAGCAGGCTCAAATTTATACTGCCTATTCATGCCAACTGACTCAAAATCAGTGAATAAGCCATCAAAAACAAAACTGGTAGTTGTATACACTTAACATCAGAAGGATAGTTCTCAGCTTTGGGTTTATAAGATGAGGTCTCCAGCAAAATTCTACTTACTTCAGCTGTCACTAGTGACCCTACTTGTACATGAACTAGTAGCACAAAAAACAGTGGACTAAGCATGTTGCTTTTCTTCGGGCACATAGTCCTACATTTTTCTCCAGAGACTTCTCAAAGGGTTAGTTAGATGCCTGTTAGCTCGAACTCCAAAGCATTATGGTGTTGGAAGAACCTTTGCCTCCTTAGCGGAAGCAAAATCATCTTCTCTTTCATAAAGATTCATGAAAAGTATTCTACCAATGCCTTTGGAAGCTGGTATTCAAATTTTGTTGACCTCTTTAGGAAGGAATGATATATTTATGTCTAAACAAGAAGACAGAAAAAATATACTTGGCTGAAACTGCAATTTACTTTCCACAGTGATAGAAATATATATCAGATGAACACTCCAGATACATTGATGGACTGTTTGGTTCTCCAGTTTGATTTTTGGCAGGGATGGTTTTATTGTGGAATTTGCAGGCTTTCATTGAGCTCATTCAGGTTTTTGTTATGGTTTCTGGTTTCCTCTCATATTCCAGAGACCTAGTAGTATATGGTTTGATAATCCTAAAATTTCTCTAAGTGTGTGTCTGACTGTGGGTGAGTGATTGTGTACGACCCATGATGGACTGATGTCCTGTCTGATGTTGGTTCCTTTCTTGTATGAATTACTTGCATGGATAATTTCTACCCTGCATCTCACGTGCAAATAATTTTTAAATGGATAATATATATATATATATATATATATATATATATATATATATATACATATATCTATGTTGATCCATCGAAATTACATTTCAACGAAACTTAAACCATCAAACTCACTTTTGTGAAAGTGCACTTTGTCGAAAATGCACTTTCGCGAAACACAAAATAATGAAAAAAAATGAAATGAATAAAAAACAAAACACTAAATCACATTTATGAGGGTGGCAAGATGCCCTGCATCCCCCACACCTCCCCTACTTAAATATACTACAGTGGGGAAAAGGATATACTCCCTTATCCCCACTGTAACATGATTCGGCAAATTGGCTTTCACAAAAGTGTACCTTCGATTTAGTGCACTTTCGCGGAAGTGGGCTTGACCTTCTGTTTGTTGATGAAGTGTAGTTTCGACAAACAGAAGGAGATCCACATATATATAGCTATATATATATATACACACACACACACACACACACAGACACACACGTATAATGAACATAAGGAAAGAAATAAGAAAGAACAGTGCTATCTGTCCCATTATATTAGTATAATGTGGAGTATAATGGGATAGTGCTATCTGTCCCATTATACTGGTATCATGTGGAGTATAATGGGATAGTGCTATCTGTCCCATTATACTGATATCATGTAGAGTATAATGGGATAGCGCTATCTGTCCTGTTATACTGATGTTATGTGGAGTATAATGGGATAGCCCTATCTGTCCCATTAGATATCATGTGGAGTATAATGGGATAGCACTACCTGTCCCATTATACTGCACATGATACCAGTAGGAAAGTCAGTGTAGGCAATTGCTAACAACAGGCTTATAGAGTTAAGGGGTACCAACTACAAAACAACAGGGTCAAAATGAGGACTACAAATAACACTATAGGACCATTTGAGTTCCAGGGATATGGGACTTTAATCCTATGTTGCTGGCATAAATTATAATGCAAAAGTCAAGGGCTACAGTATCACTGTCTGCATCACTGGCCAACAAATAAATATGCAAGTGTGACTGTCTTTAAAAGTAGAAGACAGATGTGCTCTACTGACTTGGGAGTTATTACCAAAACCTGCCATAGCCAAATAAATTTAGCAGTGAACAGCTACAAAACAGACTTATGATCGCTGGCTTCCCAGAATTTCACCCACATTAATCTCAGTCAAGTGCATTTTAATGCAATTTTACAAAGAGTAGCTAAGACTTAACCAAAAATTATTTTTCACAAATACCCATATGCATGCACATGCACACGCACACATGCGCACACACATGCACACACACACACACACACACACACACACACACACACACACACACACACACACACACACACAGATAATTTCATTGGGGGGGGTTATTGACACCTCGCTAGGGCCATCAACCCTTATCTGTATTCATGATACATGCTGTCATCAAGTAGACCAATCTGAAGTCAATGTCCAGTGAGCTAAAAGTATATTAAATTATAGTAGCTTATTGTCAACTAGACTTTCTTTGAAAGGGCAGACACCAAAAGTCACATTAATGCCGTGAACATACTCTTATAAAGTACGGTAGTAATAAAATAACAACCACAATCTTTTCTAACTAAATAAATACAATTGGTTTAATTAATAGAAAATCAGGTAAATTAATAAAAAAGACCAGTTCAATATAAAAGCTTATAACTGATTGCCTTGGAAGAATAAAATAAAACAATTTAAAAAGATTGCTGGTAACATAATGGTAACTGCATTTAAATAGTATTATTCTTGCTGTCCTTCAGGGAATACTGTAGCTTGGTTACCACTAAAACATTCAGTAGCAGCAGATGCCACACAGGCAGACTATCAAAGCCTGAGCTTACTGTGACTGGGAAGGCATTTTAGCTCCTCTATAGCCCCTACACAACTGCATTGCTTGTTACATGTTTGAATAGAATTTATCAAATCAATAACCCAACCCACTACTTTTGATTTAGCTTTCTCTCATGTGAAAGTTTCCCAAGTACAAGAAAATCAGTCCATAGAACAAAGAAAACAGTAGAAATCCTGATTAAGCACTCTTTAAAGATTAGTTTCCAGATCAGAACAGATTCTGTTTCTCACCCACTGCACTTGATCAATCTGATTTTGACTGCACAGCCTTTCAAATGTTCAAATAAAACTGTCAAAGTCACACCCTTTTTGAACTAAGGAAACAATTTACTACTGACTTTGGCTTCCGGGCCTTTATTTTCCCTCCTGGTATTCAGATGCACCTGCTAAAGGAGAGCATCTCCTCCTAAAGTAATCGCTCTTTTATGGCTTCAAGATGTCTCTGCTCTTGCTGCCTTTCTCTCACATGCTGCTCCTTCCTTTCTTCCTCTACAGCATGCAGCCATTTCATTCACTTAGCTGCTTTTCTGCATCTCTTGTCTCTCCCAGCTCCAGCTCCAGCTCTAGTTTATTTAATGGAAACTGCATCTTCAGGTCCTTTGCAGACATGCTTGGCAGTCTTTTTGCTGAAAGTTGTACATTGATAATGCTTCCCAGAATGTCTCCAAGTCCAGTGAACTGAACTTTGGCTGCACAGAAGTTGTCTCTGAAGTTATCCTTGCCCAGACTACTATGTGGAACTAATTTGGCCTTAATACTAAGTTGGTAATGTTTAGCCATGTTTTGACACTTAACAATACTTTTCAGGCTTTGCTTTCCAGCTATTCTGACTAGAAAATTAAATGGCTGTTCTGTAATGTATGCTGTTACATGGTTTACCTTGTGGCTGCACTGTTAGATGACAAAACTGTTTTGAAAGTTCTGTAAGTCCAGTTTAAATACATCAGCACCTCTGTAAACCAGTTATGCAAGATGCACTGGTACTGGCACTGCATCCAACACTATTAGTGCCAATTTGCATGATACAACTAGTGGCTATTGGCTCATGATCTGCTCAACTGATCACCAAATAAATACAGAAAGGTTGGTTGGCTTTAACAGCACATAGCAAATGCACATTACTTCCTTGGGTTATGACCAGCAATAGTCACATCAATGCTGTAAAGGTACCCCTATAAACTAGTAAAACAATATCACAAGCTTTTATAACTGAATAAATTAATACACTTTACTCAAAAAGCATGTAAAATAATAGAAAAGACATTAAATATATAAGCTACTAATTGAATGCACAAGGAAGACTAAAAGAAAATATTTAAACTTGACAGTTGCCAGCAGAGTAATTCTAACTGAATCTAAATAGCTGTTTTCAAACCACTTTCTGGAGAGAAAGCTGTAGCCTAGCTACAGCTAAGTCACTAAAAGCATTCGGAAGCTCCAGGTATTATACAGACAGATTGCCAAAATTTGTGATTACTACCTCTGGAAAAGCAGTTTGCAATTTTTCTCCTCAGTAGTTCCTGTAAAAATATGTTGGTACTTTCTTGATTGAATACAGTTCAAGCCTATAATTCAAAAAAGGAGGAAATCACAGTAGCCATGATTTAGCTTTCGCTCAACATTAGGTTGATAGGTAAGTTCTAGGCCAGCTGCCCTTTTACCTTTAAAAGGTGTGAAACAAACCTTGTACCTTGTGTCTTGAGGTAAACACCTGAACCACTCTACCATCTTCCACCTGTTAGATCTTTCATAAATTCATTAATATTAAAAAAGAAAAGTTGTGAATTTTGCACATCTAATGATATATACAGCTCTTGAGATTTCTACATGTAAGAAAATGTATAACTCTGTCAGGTTAAAGAAAAAGAAGAAAGGAAAGCAGATGAGTGATTGGCAATTAAATACTCTCTTAATAATATACTTACTGGATCCCCTTTTTCTCCCTTAAATCCTGGCCTCACTTCCACTCTTCCAGGCTCACCAGGAAGGCCACGAGGCCCCTGAGGACCAGGCACACCAGGAATTCCATTCAAACCCTGCAAGGTAAAAAAGGAGATAAGTCATGAATATACTTGTATTCCTGCTACAATCTGTAAATGCCAGCAACCATTCATTAAGTCTACACACACTACAGCTATACAAATGCAAGTACGCTGATCTTTCTATATATGCAATGTCTGCTCTTCTTTTAATCCAGTAATAGACCATCTGATTCATCTACACATGACCTTTTTCTGTGAGAGCTGTACAGACACATGTGGTCTTATTTATTTATTTATACAAACCATAGCTGCAATATTAAATACCATGACAATTTTAGTCAGACTCTCACACTGCTACAACTATAAACACAGAGATTTGATGTGAACTATTTCTAGACAACCCACTATCACAATTATTGATGCTTGAGAATATTTCATTCCATTATTCTGCAGATATAACATTTAAACATTTTCCTACCTCTGTACTGTGACAGTTTAATGAAGGCACTGCAGCTCACCAGAATAAACACAATCCATATTTTTACAATCATACTGTGAGGTGTAGCCTTATTCATTGGTATGAATACTGCTACTGCTAATAGCATGTAGATTCATAAAACTTTCCTCTGTTTATCTACATTTCCATGGCTACAAATATACTGGTATTATATATGTCTTCTCCATTCTATTTTTTTTTATTTCTAGCCTGATGCCTTTATATGCAGATGTTTAGCTCAAACCATAAATATAAAGACATTTATAGACTAATCAAATTTACAGCATGGCATAAAAATATAGTAATGCCATTGAGTGAAAGAGATCAAATGAGTGCACAAACTTCTCATCTCAACACACACACACACATACATACATGCACACACACACACACACACACACACACATATATATATATATATATATATATAGAGAGAGAGAGAGAGAGAACATGGAAAAGTAGACCTTTTGAGCAGCAAAGCTGCTGGAGCTGAATAGCTGATTAACAACTGCAAGTAAAACACTTTTCAAAAACATGCAGCATCTAGGAGTTAGTTTGGAGGGGTTGCAAAAATATGTTTTCACTTTCATTAAAGCTGCAGTCAGTCAATCTGTTTAGTGAAAGTCAGTAGTGTAGCTAGGCAGGGGCGAGAAGGGCTATAGCCCCAGGAGAAAAGTGTTGGGGTTGTGATCAGCCAGTCCTGATCACTCTTTAATGTAATACTGGCTTTTAAAAGATTATATTGCATTTGCAGTCAAACCTGAGCACAGTAGCACTGTGTGTTGTCTAAATTACAGCAACTGCTTGCTACATTGTAGCAAACAGTTTGTTACAGTTTAAAAGTAAAAAAAAAGAAAAAAAAAAAATATATATATATATATATATATATATATATATATATTTTTTTTTTTTCTTTTTTTAACTACAACCAGAGTACTGTAGAGCTCTGTGTAGGCAGAGTATAAATTGTAGCACCTGTTAGCTACAGTTTAAAAGAATAAATGTTTTTCTTTTTTTAAATAAGTCGGTTAAAGGAGGGTTGGAAGCAGGGCACAGAAACAGGACCTGAATGTCTGGGGCTAAAGGGGGAAGGTGTGTGAGGCATCTAGCCACTTGGTTGGTGTGCCAGTAGAAATAATGTCTTTTTTTTTTGTGCTGGGGGCGTGTAGATCTGTAACTGTAATAAGCAAATCACTTACAGCTTTTTAAGCTTTTTATTACAGTGATGTCCTTTTTTTGTTTGTTTCTTTACTTGAAGAACCGAAGGTGGTGGGGCACTGCTTCATAGCACTGGCACGAGCTGCTAACTGAATCAGCTATGCTTCTAGTGAAAGTTGAATTTAACGACTGGTTTTAGGCAGTCATCCTGTATTCATTACCACATACTGTCATTCAGATTGGTCCACATGTACAGCTAGCTCCTGTTTCTTCAGCCATCCATAATTCACTACGACAGCACTACAGAACAACATATGCATACCTTTCTCTATCCAGCTTAGCTTCTGAATCAGACATACATAAGAGTGCTGAAGCCTACTCATGTTCCATGCATTTTCACTTAGTGTACGTATCTCATCAAAGAAGATTCTGTAAATACTGCTGCCAGAATCAGCGGAGAAGGACTGCTCACTCTCTTTTGAGTTAGACTCACTTATAGTTAAAAACAATAACGTAATATAATCTGCACGCTTCTGTGACTGGTAACATTTTTCATACTTCAAACCACTTTAAACTTTAAAAAAACGATAAAGAAACAAACACGGCCGCACTAGCAGAAACACCAGTTTTTAATACTTATTTAAATGCTCAAAATAAAAATACGTTTTTCGTCCCACTTAAATGCAGGACTTCTTCAGAAACCAAATAAGTTTGAAAATTCAAAGACTGTTTTTTATACAAACTATTAAAAAATGCGCCAAATTCATTAAAAAATTCCATTACCTTTAAAGGCACATACAACCAACAATGAGAGACTTAAAACAAACCGTTTTGGAAACAACTTTACAAATCCCTTTTGCATCTATGATGTATGAAATAAAAACCTTACTTGTGATGATAAAATTGAACAATAAAGAATAAATAAAAATATAAACATACATGATTTGTTTGTTAAAAAAAACCTATGAGCAAACATTTATAAAATATATAAATATATATATATATATATATATATATATATATAAAATATATACATAAAAATATATATATATAAAAACAAATTATATATGAAGTTATGTATGAAAAATGTATGAATTATAAAACATGTACATCCTCACTCATATGTTTTTACCTATGCTTTAACTATATGTATTGACAATCAAGCGCTGAATGTCCAAAATAATGTATATGATAAATTACATTCATAGACCTACTAGTAAAAATGAAACATCTTATGTTCCATTGACCCTATTATCTTTCCAAGCTTCTCAAAATCAATAGGCACATTATCGAACATTTATCATTCAGGCCTGGGTTTGCAAAAGCATTTAACCTAATCTGCCACATTTACTCCATTTTCTCTAGCAATAACCTTGATGGCCCCCCTCTGTCATCATGTTGAACCTGCTGAATTACCTTAAATTTAAATTTATGTTCTGGGTAAATTGCGACATGCATTGCCAAACATTGTCCTCCCTTTTCTGTGTTATACTTCTCAAATGTTCTACTATTTTATCCCTTAATCTTCTATCCATTTTTCCTTTATAAAAGGAGGGACATGCTTGGCACTTTACCACATAAACTACCCCCCTGGTGTTACAATTGAAACTACCCTTTAACGAAATTTGGAAACCATTGACAACTATGTTGCTTCCTTCATCTATAACATAACAATGTGGGCAACACCCACATTGTTTCATATCAATGTTTCGATTGATGAAATTTATTTGCCTTTGAAAGATTTCCTTATAACTAATACCTTTTCTCCATACCACTTTTAGTATGAACTTAAAGATAGAACCCGACTCCATATCATTTTTCAATAAAGACCAATTTTTGTGAATGATTTCCTTTATATCCACATGATTAGATGAAAAACTCATAATACAAGCTAAATTAAATTCACAGAAGTTGTCTCTGAAGTTGGGGGGGGGTACAGAGACAGTTTGATCAAGATTCGACAACATTCGGGGATTATCCTGACCACTTCTGATGTCTGCCTTAATGCTGAGTATTGGTTCATAAATACCATTCCTTCTTTTCAATGTTACTTCCTGAATTAGATCCTCTATCATTTGAATGGGATAAGCTCTATTAAGAAACATTTCCTTTAGGAGCAAACATTCTTTATCAAATTTCTCATTAGTTGATATCATTCTTGCAGCCCTTACTAACTGGCCTTTCAAGACCGAACGTTTCTGATGTATAGGATGGGCGCTTGAAAAATGTAGAAATTTGTTTGAATATGTTGGTTTCCTGTACAGAACAGCTTCATAACGCTTATACACATTATTTTTTATAACCTCAACATCTAAAAAAACATAACATTGGTATGGAATGAATGGGACAGTTGTAAAAATTCAGTTGTGTTGTTCATCATGTCGACCAATTCTATGGCTTTTTCTAAAGGCCCTTCTATGATCAAAAAGATGTCATCAATGAATCTCCCATAATATCTTACAACATTCTTAAACAAATCATTAGTGAAGCTATGTGTGATTTCCCAATGGGACAACAACATGTTGGCATAACTAGAGCCACAAGGTGAGCCCATCACTACTCCTTACCTCTGTTTGTAATATTGCTTATTAAACAATATATATTGGACCAAAGTAATTTCTGCTTGAGATGCATTCAGATGACCCATTCTAGCCACTACCCTATTTGCTGAGGGATAAAAGTATACAGAGCTTTGATATCCATTGTTACAAAATTGTTCTGTTCTACATAAGGAAGGTTATTTAAACTAGCTAGGAATGCCCAAGAGTCCTTCAAAATCCATTGCTCCTGTGTTACATACTTTTTTAAGATGGAATCCACAAATTTCGCACATGCATAAGTGGACGAATTTCTACCATCCACTATAGGCCTGAGCGGTGGGTTCTGAAGGCTCTTGTGTATTTTAGGTACTCCGAACATATATGGTGTTCGAGGGGCCAAAATGGTCAAATAGTTGAATGTATGCAAATCTATTCTTGCCTCTATAAACAACTCATTAAGAAAACTTTTTATAAACTGATTAGCTTTGTTATATTCATTGAGTGAAGCTTTTACATAAGCATCACCTTCTAAAATGTGTATAATACGATTTTCATAGTCTGGTAAATCCATGAAAACCAGACCTCCACCTTTATCAGGATTCATGATTCTGATGTTGGCGGTCATTAGACATTCAAGCTCATCCCTTTCCTCCTGATTTAAGTTATTAACACAGTTAAACCTACTCCTACTTAACTGCCTTAAATCCAATTCGCAAACCCTCTCAAACATACTGAGAGCATTCTGCAAGGGTGGATTGTAAACACTGGCAACTCTGAACCCGGAATCATGTGGTGGCTGATTACCCAATAACATTTTCAAATTTAATTTTCTGACAAATAATTTCAAATCACAAATGGTTTCAGCCAAATTCATCTTACATGATGGCACAAAAGTTAAACCCTTAGATAGGGTATCCGCCATATGTTCTGAAACCTGAAAAGAGGAATAGTTGTATATCATAAAATCCCCTTTACAATTTTTTACCAATATAGGGACAACATCCTCATTTGACTCGTAAATCATCTCCTGTTCTTCCGATTCATCCTCCCGATTCTTCCTCCTGTTCCATTGCTTCTTCTGGTTCCTCTTCCGAAAACCCTGGTTGTTGTTATCCAAATTACCATTGTTACTTGAAGCCCCCATTTCTACATTGTTCCGTTGGTTGATCCTTTCACTTCGCCTCACTTGATCATTGACCAGTTCATCATTGGGGATTTGTTGCTGACGAAAGCCAGAGGATTGCTCTACATTACTGGACATCATTGTATTATGTCTATTGTTACTCTCCTGGTTGTTATATCTGGTCTGATCTGACAGAACACTTGATCTTGTTTGCGATGATGGAGGTGGGGGGTAAGCTATACCTTCATTATACTGCATGTTATCTCTATCCAACTTTTTGATTTTAATATACCTCATTTTCTCAATGTGTTTCTCGATGCTTTGAAAGCACCTTAAATACTCAAATTTGTATCGATTGAAGTCACTGTGTTGTTTTATAGAGACATGTATTCTTTCAATGTTCTCTCCCAGTTCTTTAGCCTTGATAGTGTAATGTTTGATCATCATTTGCATCAGCTGCAAACCCTGCTCGTTGAAAATCTTGATTAGGTCTTGATGAAATTCAGAACCGGCCACCAATCCAGTGGGGTAGCACCAGTGTCATACTTTGACAAAATTTAATAGAATTCCAGCAATAGATGCTGGGCTTTGTTATGTGTATATTGTAACTATACAATGTCATACGTTATCTCGCATCCTTCTATATTTGACTGTTGTTGATTTTTCTGTGCAGTCTTTGCTCCCCAAGTTCCCCATGTAAAATGACAAAACTTTAGTAGTGCTAGCATGCTCAACAAAATGTAAATAAACATTTTTTTCCCTAAATAACACTGTATAGAAATTTGGATCTGTAGAGAGACAGTGGTTACCTTATTCATCTTTTGTACACAGAAACTTGAATTAATAACATCTAGAAAACACTTACAGGTTCTCCCTTCTGACCTAGATCACCAATTCTTCCTCTCTGTCCCTGTGAAAGAAAAGATAAACATAATTTAGTGTAACAGATGCACTGAAAGTTTTTAAGCATGTTTAGGTCACTTATTTAGATCTAGCACTGCAACTGGTAGATCCAGTAGCCACTTCAGCTTGCCTGTTTCACATTGATTAAAAGAAAGTAATCTTTAACATGTAACAACCCTTCTAATGCCTCTTAACTGTAGATGGCCACCACCACAGGCTATCTAATTAAACACAGTTTCTGCTTACTCTTGGGATACAAAGATGGCCTGAGGCTCACATAATCTGTCTACATGGGTGAAGCTTCAAAATGTAATCATAAATAATCAGGGTACACTTAGAACATTTCACTCTTGCACAGGAGTTGTCTCACTAATGATTTGCTATGAAATGTTAGTGGGGTCATTTAGATTGCAGTTGATTTAATTTGCACCATAAGAGCAAACCCAACCTTGTTCTCATACCATTCCTTTTAAACAACCGCTGTATAGTCTTATGCTACCATGGAAGATTTTACTACAAATTAAATATTCATGCATTTTATTGCTTTTTGTTTTTAAAGAATTATCAGCACAGTAAAAAAGTGAAACAGAGCACATCTCAATATTTCAATGGGAAAATGTAGAAAAAAATAATTTCACACACTGCATATGCAAAATACAAACACACATAATGCCTTCAGAAATAAATCTGACTAAAGAAATCAACCTCACAAAATGAAGTCATTAATTCTAAAAATGAAAACAACTTAAAATAATAAAAAAATAAAGAAAACACTGTCCACAACAAGGTAGATCTGTCTATCTACACTAGGAGTTAGTTAAATAAAAATTATAAATGAACTATAAAGCTAAGAAACCATAATATAACCCTCAGTGGGTTACTGAAACATAATGGAAAACTAAATGATATTACAAAAACATTTAAACGTCCTGCAGGACTAGATTAAAATGGCTTTGGGTTAGGGACAAAGCATAATAAAAAAAATCCATCCTCTGCAAGCAGCAAATGGTGGTTCCCCACTTTCCCCTAAGTCATGTTGGTATAATCATTAGGAAGAAGGTTCTGATGAATGTAACTTGTGGGTAAAAACACTGCACGTCTTGTCAGTCTGCTGAAGGGCACACATCCGGCAGATCAGGGTAAGCACATGCAGGACCACACTGCCATGGACGTCAACAATTATGTAAGGACAAAAATCCTTAACGGTAATAAAAAACTGAATTGATGTGATACTAGGTAGAAGCAATTCCAAGTTGTTGTAATGACAAATTATCTTAAAAATGTTGTGCTAATAGCCTTCTGCATTGAAATGATATGTCATTGTCTTGGCTGCGTACACATTTTATTTACATTGCTCCTGCTTTTAAAAAACAAACATGTTAAATTCTTCTGGCACTCATGCTAGGTCCCCATACATGTCAGTAGATTTCCTGACTGTACACCATCATGTCACAAATCTTGATGAAGCAAATAGTGGATGGTCTCAATTCCATAAAGTTACAGTATGCCACTTTTATAATATGCAAAAAAATAAAGTAAAAACAAATTTATTTTTCTGCCATCGTTGTTTTGGAAATTACACACAAAGCCCAACATTGTGACTGTAATCTTACTTATAGTTTGTGGAATCTACAAGTAACATTCATCATGTAAAAATCAATGTATGATTTATGATGCAGTCAGCAACTTCATATTGGATGGTACGTACAATAGCAATTTAAATAAAACGTAATTTGGAATGCAATCTGAATGCCCATGAAGAGGGACAATTTGAAGATCAACATTAGTTAAAGTTAGGCATCTGGACTGCAAACAAATTTTCATGTATACATTTGGATTCCAACTGTGTTGGCACTGGATGCACCCATCTGTAACAGCACTTTGTGCATCGTACAGCACCTGCCTGTGGGGCATTCTTAAAACCAGTATCAGCCGTGATGTTGTGTCAATTTTAATGTTTTTATTTTGTTTTAGTATTTTGTAATAATTGGATAACCACTACACAGATCAGCTTATTACAGGGAGTGTGTGAGTCCACAATAGTGCTGAAAAAGAAGATTTACAGACTTCTGTTTCTTCACTTTGCATATGATCTTTAAAGCAAATACTAACATTTTTAGGAACTAGAGTGTACCAACAATATGATTATAATTTCCATACCCCAAAATCTTTTTACACATAATGAGCCTCTATATTATTACAAAGTGAAAATGTTCAATAGTTTATTAAAGGTCAAGCTGAAAAGCAGTCTGTCGAGATTACTTGCATTTTAATACGGAGATAAGCATTTTATTTTTTATCTGTTTTTGTTGACCAGGAAAGCCTGACTAGGCATTTTCAATGGAGGCTTAGGATGAAAAGCTCCAACAAAGTTAAAGATTTTGCACAATTAAGACCTGATGAAGAAAAAAGCTAACATAATGTAAAGAAATTAAATTACAGTTTGGTAACTTGGATGTTACTCTAGCTAACATGATATTGATCTTACCGTCACGAGGTTAGATGCAGAGTAAAAACACTGTTGGGCACTGTTCTCGCTAACATGATACTGTTGGAATGGACATCAGGTTAGATGGAGGGTAAAAACATATTTTGGAAGGATAATATCTGCATACAAGTTTTTGACAACTTAACACATAGTACAATGTTATAACAAATTTCTTTTTTTTTTTATTTTTGCAACTGCTATAGGATGGGGCAGGTAAAGATGTACATTTTTATACAAAATAAGTACGAGCGCTGGATGTACTTAAGTTTAGATAAAGGGAAACTGCTTTCAGTTAAGGTCATGTGGCTATATTTGGGCAACTGGGCAGAGAAATTGAAATAAGCAAGTACGAGTTACAGAGAGACAATCTTTACAAAGGGTGTCACTATAGCAAAGTGATTATAAAGCCACTTATTTAGAATTCACAACCAATCACCATCTAAGAAATCATGCTCTAAACTAGCCATGATTCCAAAAATTATGTGGACTGCTAAAAGGAACTATACTGAAAACGACTGCTGAGACTAATAGGCATTTTGTATATACAAATACGACAAATGTCCCAAGTGTCTGAACTAGGAGTCACTGTGGTGCAGGTGGCAGCATGTCCTTCTCACTGAAGCTGAAAGTTGTGGGTTCTAGTGCCACAAAGGACAGAGTTCACATACGAACCAACAATGCTTAAGTGAAGTGTAATCAGGCTTCTGTACTGATGGGCTCTCCTCTTCTTCAGATGTAGTGTGAAGCCATGGTCCCTTCTACTAGTCCTGCTGCTGGAGCCGATGATGTTCTGTTGGATGTTCAAGTGGATACAAATGAACCAAAGGCCTTATTCAGAAGAAAAAAAATAGAATTTGCCCATAACGTAACAAACAGCCCCTTCTCATAATCTCGGTGTTTGTTACTTACATACTGTGAAAGGACAAGCATGCAGTAAATGGTGACTCCCCAGCTCTTCTTCTAAGTCACACTGGGATACAAATCAAGATGAGGGGTCTGCTAAATGCAGCTCATGGGTAAAAATATTGCATGCCTTGTCACTGTGCTGAATGGCACACACCTGGCAGATGAGGATGGGCACATGTAGGACCACACTGTTGTGTATGTCATCAATTATGTAAGGATAAAAATCATTACTTGCAAAAAGAAAAACTGATGTGATGTGAAACTCATCAAACATCTTCACAAAGGACTACACAGAGTGCAATACCAGTTACACAAAAAAAAAACATGTTAGCCATATGTACAAGAAAAACTAAATGTGCAACAAAGAAAAAAATTCATTTTGGGAAAGGGAGGTCACTAATGTCTTTATAAAGTGGCAGTCATGAAACTGCTCTTCTGTTTTTAAGCATTTACAAATTGAGTGTGAAGTTGGAAGACTGCCAAAATCTTTAGAAAAATAAAACTTAATTTTATAAACTGATATTGGTTACCTAGCTACACCTGTCTGTCACAGTTCTCAGTGTACTGCCGAAAATACATCGGTGCAGTGTGGATGCCCTAAATACATCATGCTATACTACTACATACAGCAGCAGTGATGTTACAGCTCTCAGTGTACTGCTGATAATACATCAGTGCAGTGTAGACACCCTAAATACATGATGATATACTACTACATATGGCAGCAGTGATGTTACAGCTCTCAGTGTACTGCTGATAATACATCAGTGCAGTGTAGACACCCTAAGAACATCATGCTATACTACTACATACGGCATCAGTGATGTTACAGCTCTGCGTGTACTGCTCATAATACATTGGTGCAGTGTAGACGCCCTAAATACATCATGATATACTACTGCATATGGCAGCAGTGATGTTACAGCTCAGTGTAGTGCTGATAATACACCAGTGCAGTGTAGATTCCCTAAATACATTATGATATACTACTACATACAGCAGCAGTGATGTTACAGCTCTCAGTGTACTGCTGATAATACATCTGTGCAGTGTAGATGCCCTAAATACATCATGATATACTACTGCATATGGCAGCAGTGATGTTACAGCTCAGTGTAGTGCTGATAATACACCAGTGCAGTGTAGATTCCCTAAATACATTATGATATACTACTACATACAGCAGCAGTGATGTTACAGCTCTCAGTGTACTGCTGATAATACATCTGTGCAGTGTAGATGCCCTAAATACATCATGATATAATACTACATACGGCAGCAGTGATGTTACAGCTCTCAGTGTGCTGCTGATAATACATCGGTGCAGTGTAGACACCCTAAATATATCATGCTATACTACTACATACGGCAGCATTGATGTTACAGCTCTCAGTGTACTGCTCGTAATATATCGCTGCAGTGTAGATGCCCTAAATACACCATACTATTTTACTACATATGGCAACAGTGATGTTACAGCTCTCAGTGTGCTGCCGATAATACATCAGTGCAGTGTAGAAGCCCTAAATACATCATGCTATACCACTACATATGGCGGAACTGATGTTACAGCTCTCAGTGTACTGCTGATAATACATCTGTGCAGTGTAGATGCCCTAAATACATCATGATATACTACTACTACGGCAGCAGTGATGTTAAAGCTCTCAGTGTCCTGCTGATAATACATCGGTGCAGTGTAGATGTCCTAAATACATCATGCTGTAATACTATATACAGCAGCTGTGATGTTACAGCTCTCAGTATACTGCTGATAATATATCAGTGCAGTGTAGACACCCTAAATACATCATGATATTCTACTACATACAGCAGCAGTGATGTTACAGCTCTCAGTGTACTGTTGATAATATATCGGTGCAGTGTAGACACCCTAAATACATCAAGATGTTCTACTAAGTACAGCAGCAGTGATGTTACAGCTCTCAGTGTACTGCTGAGAATACATCTGTGCAGTGTAGACACCCTAAATGCATCATGATATACTGCTACATACGGCAGCAGTGATGTTACATCGGTGCAGTGTAGATGCCCTAAATACATCATGCTATACTACTACATACAGCAGCAGTGATGTTACATCGGTGCAGTGTAGATGCCCTAAATACATCATGCTATACTACTACATACAGCATCAGTGATGTTAAAGCTCTCAGTGTACTGCTGATAATACATCAGTGTAGTGTAGACACCCTAAACACATCATGATTTACTACTATATATGGCAAAAGTGATGTTACAGGTCTCAGTGTACTGCTGACAATACATCAGTGCAGTGTAGATGCCCTAAATATATCATGCTATACTACTACTTACGGCAGCAGTGATGCTACAGTTCTCACTGTAGTGCGGATAATATATCTGTGCAGTGTAGATGCCCTAAATGCATCCTGATATACTGCTACATATGGCAGCAGTGATGTTACAGTTCTCAGTGTGCTGCTGATAATACATTGGTGCAGTGTAGATGCCCTAAATACATCATGCTAAACTACTACATACAGCAGCAGTGATGTTACAGCTCTCAGTGTACTGCTGATAATACATCTGTGCAGTGAAGATGCCCTAAATACGCCATGATACACTGCTATATATGTCAGCAGTGATGTTGCAGCTTCCAGTGTAATGCTGATAATATATCTGTGCAGAGTAGATGCTCTAAAAAATTCACACTATACTACTACATATGGCAGCAGTAATGTTACAGCTCTCAGTGTGCTGCTGATAATACATTGGTGCAGTGTAGACACCCTAAATACATCATGCTATACTACTGCATACGGCAGCAGTGATGTTACAGCTCAGTGTAGTGCTGATAATACACCAGTGCAGTGTAGATGCCCTAAATACATTATGATATACTACTACATACAGCAGCAGTGATGTTACAGCTCTCAGTGTACTGCTGATAATACATCTGTGCAGTGTAGATGCCCTACATACATCATGATATAATGCTATATACGGCAGCAGTGATGTTACAGCTTTCAGTGTGCTGCCGATAATACATCAGTGCAGTGTAGAAGCCCTAAATACATCATGCTATACCACTACATATGGCAGAAGTGATGTTACAGCTCTCAGTGTACTGCTGATAATACATCTGTGCAGTGTAGATGCCCTAAATGCATCATGATATACTACTACTATGGCAGCAGTGATGTTAAAGCTCTCAGTGTCCTGCTGATAATACATCGGTGCAGTGTAGATGTCCTAAATACATCATGCTGTAATACTACATACAGCAGCTGTGATGTTACAGCTCTCAGTATACTGCTGATAATATATCAGTGCAGTGTAGACACCCTAAATACATCATGATATTCTACTACATACAGCAGCAGTGATGTTACAGTTCTCAGTGTACTGTTGATAATATATCGGTGCAGTGTAGACACCCTAAATACATCATGATATTCTACTACGTACAGCAGCAGTGATGTTACAGCTCTCAGTGTACTGCTGAGAATACATCTGTGCAGTGTAGACACCCTAAATACATCATGATATACTGCTACATACAACAGCAGTGATGTTACAGCTCTCAGTGTACTGCTAATACATCTGTGCAGTGTAGACACCCTAAATGCATCATGATATACTGCTACATACGGCAGCAGTGATGTTACATCAGTGCAGTGTAGATGCCCTAAATACATCATGCTATACTACTACATACAGCAGCAGTGATGTTACATCGGTGCAGTGTAGATGCCCTAAATACATCATGCTATACTACTACACTCAGCAGCAGTGATGTTACAGCTCTCAGTGTACTGCTGATAATACATCAGTGTAGTGTAGACACCCTAAACACATCATGATTTTCTACTATATATGGCAACAGTGATGTTACACGTTTCAGTGTACTCCTGACAATACATCAGTGCAGTGCAGATGCCCTAAATATATCATGCTATACTACTACTTACGGCAGCAGTGATGTTACAGTTCTCACTGTAGTGCGGATAATATATCTGTGCAGTGTAGATCCCCTAAATGCATCCTGATATACTGCTACATAAGGCAGCAGTGATGTTACAACTCTCAGTGTACTGCTGATAATACATTGGTGCAGTGTAGATGCCCTAAATACATCATGCTAAACTACTACATACAGCAGCAGTGATGTTACAGCTCTCAGTGTACTGCTGATAATACATCTGTGCAGTGAAGATGCCCTAAATATGCCATGATACACTGCTATATATGGCAGCAGTGATGTTGCAGCTTTCAGTGTAATGCTGATAATACATCTGTGCAGAGTAGATGCTCTAAAAACTTCACAATATACTACTACATATGGCAGCAGTAATTTTACAGCTCTCAGTGTGCTGCTGATAATACATCGGTGCAGAGTAGACACCCTAAATACATCATACTATACTACTACATACGGCAACATTGATGTTACAGCTCTCAGTGTACTGCTCATAATACATCGCTGCAATGTAGACACCCTAAATACACCATACTATTTTACTACATATGGCAACAATGATGTTACAGCTCTCAGTGTGCTGCCGATAATACATCAGTGCAGTGTAGAAGCCCTAAATATATCATGCTATACCACTACATATGGCGGAACTGATGTTACAGCTCTCAGTGTACTGCTGATAATACATCTGTGCAGTGTAGATGCCCTAAATACATCATGATATACTACTACTACGGCAGCAGTGATGTTAAAGCTCTCAGTGTCCTGCAGATAATACATCGGTGCAGTGTAGATGTCTTAAATACATCATGCTGTAATACTATATACAACAGCTGTGATGTTACAGCTTTCAGTATACTGCTGATAATAAATCAGTGCAGTGTAGACACCCTAAATACATCATGATATTCTACTACATACAGCAGCAGTGATGTTACAGCTCTCAGTGTACTGTTGATAATATATCGGTGCAGTGTAGACACCCTAAATACATCATGATATTCTATTACGTACAGCAGCAGTGATGTTACAGCTCTCAGTGTACTGCTGAGAATACATCTGTGCAGTGTAGACACCCTAAATACATCATGATATACTGCTACATACAGCAGCAGTGATGTTACAGCTCTCAGTGTACTGCTAATACATCTGTGCAGTGTAGACACCCTAAATGCATCATGATATACTGCTATATATGGCAGCAGTGATGTTATATCTCCTAGTGTACTATTGATAATACATTGGTGCAGTGTAGATGCCCTAAATACATCAAGCTATACTACTACATACAGCAGCAGTGATGTTACAGCTCTCAGTGTACCGCTGATAATACATCAGTGCAGTGTAGACACCCTAAACACATCATGATTTACTACTATATATGGTAGCAGTGATGTTACAGGTCTCAGTGTACTGCTGACAATACATCAGTGCAGTGTAGATGCCCTAAATATATCATGCTATACTACTACTTACGGCAGCAGTGTTGTTACAGTTCTCATTGTAGTGCGGATAATATATCTGTGCAGTGTAGATGCCCTAAATGCATCCTGATGTACTGCTACACATGGCAGCAGTGATGTTACAGCTCTCAGTGTACTGCTGATAATACATTGGTGCAGTGTAGATGCCCTAAATACATCATGCTAAACTACTACATACAGCAGCAGTGATGTTACAGCTCTCAGTGTACTGCTGATAATACATCTGTGTAGTGAAGATGCCCTAAATACGCCATGATACACTGCTATATATGGCAGCAGTGATGTTGCAGCTTTCAGTGTAATGATGATAATACATCTGTGCAGAGTAGGTGCCCTACAAACTTCACAATATACGACTACATATGGCAGCAGTGATGTTACAGCTCTCCGTGTACTGCTGATAATATATATGTGCAGTGTAGACACCCTAAATGCATCATGATATACTGCTACATAAGGCAGCAGTGATGTTACATCTCTTAGTGTACTATTGATAATACATCTGTGCAGTGAAGATGCCCTAAATATGTCATGATACACTGCTATATATGGCAGCAGTGATGTTACAGCTTTCAGTGTAATGCTGATAATACATCTGTGCAGAGTAGATGCCCTAAAAACTTCACAATATACTACTACATATGGCAGCAGTGATGTTACAGCTCTCAGTGTACTGCTGATAATACATCGGTGCAGTGTAGACACCCTAAATACATCATGATATACTAATACATATGGCAGCAGTGATGTTACAGCTCTCAGTGTACTGCTGATAATACATCTGTGCAGTGTAGACACCCTAAATGCATCATGATATACTGCTACATACAGCAGCAGTGATGTTACATCTCTTAGTGTACTATTGATAATACATTGTTGCAGTGTAGATGCCCTAAATAAATCATGCTATACTACTACATACATCAGCAGTGATGTTACAGCTCTCAGTGTACTGCTGATAATACATCAGTGCAGTGTAGACACCCTAAATACATCATGATTTACTACTACATATGGCAGCAGTGATGTTACAGGTCTCAGTGAACTGCTGACAATACATCAGTGCAGTGTAGATGCCCTAAATACATCATGCTATACTACTACTTATGGCAGTAGTGATGTTACAGTTCTCACTGTAGTGCGGATAATACATCTGTGCAGTGTAGATGCCCTAAATACATCCTGATATACTGCTACATATTGCATCAGTGATGTTACAGCTCTCAGTGTACTGCTGATAATACATTGGTGCAGTGTAGATGCCCTAAATACATCATGATTTACTACTACATATGGCAGCAGTGATGTTACAGGTCTCAGTGTACTGCTGACAATACATCAGTGCAGTGTAGATGCCCTAAATACATCATGCTATACTACTACTTATGGCAGTAGTGATGTTACAGTTCTCACTGTAGTGCGGATAATACATCTGTGCAGTGTAGATGCCCTAAATACATCCTGATATACTGCTTCATATTGCATCAGTGATGTTACAGCTCTCAGTGTACTGCTGATAATACATTGGTGCAGTGTAGATGCCCTAAATACATCATGATATACTACTACATATGGCAGCAGTGATGTTACAGCTCTCAGTGTGCTGCTGATAATACACCAGTGCAGTGTAGACACCCTAAATACATCATGATATACTACTACATACGGCAGCAGTGATGTTACAGCTCTCAGTGTACTGCTGATAATACATCGGTGCAGTGTAGACACCCTAAATACATCATGATATACTAATACATATGGCAGCAGTGATGTTACAGCTCTCAGTGTACTGCTGATAATACATCTGTGCAGTGTAGACACCCTAAATGCATCATGATATACTGCTACATACAGCAGCAGTGATGTTACATCTCTTAGTGTACTATTGATAATACATCGTTGCAGTGTAGATGCCCTAAATAAATAATGCTATACTACTACATACATCAGCAGTGATGTTACAGCTCTCAGTGTACTGCTGATAATACATCAGTGCAGTGTAGACACCCTAAATACATCATGATTTACTACTACATATGGCAGCAGTGATGTTACAGGTCTCAGTGTACTGCTGACAATACATCAGTGCAGTGTAGATGCCCTAAATACATCATGCTATACTACTACTTATGGCAGTAGTGATGTTACAGTTCTCACTGTAGTGCGGATAATACATCTGTGCAGTGTAGATGCCCTAAATACATCCTGATATACTGCTACATATTGCATCAGTGATGTTACAGCTCTCAGTGTACTGCTGATAATACATTGGTGCAGTGTAGATGCCCTAAATACATCATGATATACTACTACATATGGCAGCAGTGATGTTACAGCTCTCAGTGTGCTGCTGATAATACACCAGTGCAGTGTAGACACCCTAAATACATCATGATATACTACTACATACGGCAGCAGTGATGTTACAGCTCTCAGTGTACTGCTGATAATACATAGATGCAGCATAGACGCCCCAAATACATCATGATATACTACTACATGCTGCAGCAGTGATGTTATCGTTCTCAGTGCAGTGCTGATAATACATCTGTGCAGTGTAGATGCTCTAAATACATCATGATATACTGCTACATATGGCAACAGTGATGTTACAGCTCTCATTGTACTGCTGATAATACATCAGTGCAGTGTAGATGCCCTAAATACATCATGCTATACTACTACATATGGCAGCAGTGATGTTACACTTTTCAGTGTACTGTTCATAATACATCTGTGCAGATTAGCTGCCCTAAATACATCATGATATACTACTACATATAGCAGCAGTGATGTTACAGCTCTCAGTGTACTGCTGATAATATATCTGTGCAGAGTAGATGCCCTAAATACATCATGATATACTACTACTACATATGGCAGCAGTGATGTTACAGCTCTCAGTGTGCTGCTGATAATACACCAGTGCAGTGTAGACACCCTAAATACATCATGATATACTGCTACATACAGCAGCAGTGATGTTACAGCTCTCAGTGTACTGCTGATACTACATCGGTGCAGTGTAGATGCCTTAAATGCATCATGATATACTACTACATACAGCAGCAGTGATGTTACAGCTCTCAGTGTACTGCTGATAATGCATCAGTGCAGTGTAGATGCCCTAAACACATGATGATACACTAATACATGCAACAGTAGTGATGTTATACCTCTCAGTTGTGAAACACCTGTGTCTATACTATCAGCTGCGTCATAGTACAGCATAAAGTAAGCAAACATAAATAACTGCATATAAAGAAATCCAAATCGATCTGAGGAAAATGACTGCATCAGGCAGTGCAGGACAGAAGGTTACAGATACAAAAATGCAAATGTCATAATTTTTCTCAGAGGCCCTTGAGTAATAATTTGTATTATTTTATGTTACTGTATTTAAGACTACTTTTTGAAACAAAAAATATCCTTGTTTTCCCGCTTTTCTGAACTAGAATAGTCCAGTCTTCAGATTTTGCTGATCTCTGGGCTTTGTCTTAGTTCCTGTGCTATCCATATCCTTATTTGGATAAGAGGAAGCTTATTTGTTCACCAGTGGGAGTGGGGAGCACTGAGCAGCCTATTTGTCCCTAGAGGAGTGGTTCCAGCCCAGCAACTTGTAGTTTATTGGCCATTTTGGGTCAATTCCTGGCTCTTTTCAACCCCTGCTATAAAGCCCGTTTTTGCGCGCTTTAGCGTGCTTTTGCGTGAAGTTGCTCATACAGCAGCATCGGGCAGCGCCGGTTAATCAAGTTTAAACTATTTCTGGCTCTGTAAAGTCTACTCTTCAATTTTTCCCTTAGAACTGCTCTACTTGCAATCTAAACAGCCTATACTCTAACTGAAAAGCTCAGCACTTGCTCCTAAAGCATTTTTTATACAGGTAAAGCACTCTTAAACAAAAGAAAGTACTTCATTCACCTAAATTCCCTTGAGTACCCATTTCCCTATAGATCCTTTCTGACTCAGTTACACAGCAATCTTTTTCACTATTCTAGCATGTCGAAGGGTCAGTTGCTGGCGTCCTCTCCTGTTCAGCTGGTGAATCTGGGAATCTTGAGGCAATGTTACAATTGCTTCATGTACACAGACAACCATCTCCTCCTCCCAACAAATACAAATATATGTGAGAGATGCAACTATATAGCCAAACTGGAGGCTGAACTCTCTCAATTCAGTACTGGCAAGACCAGTCAGGAGGAGAAGGTAACCACGCACACCACAAACCCAGTCTCACATAGAACTATCACAACTGCAAACCAAACACATAAACACACAAAAACATACTTGGAGGCACTGATTAAAAATCTACCAAAACAACAGAGGCCTCCAAAGCAGACACCCAAGCAACCGCCACCTCAAGACATAGCACATGCAACACATAGTTCACAAAGTCAGTGTGCTAAACAGTCACAGCCCTTAAGGCCAAACAACATGCCAGACACACTTGTAATGGGTGACTCCATAGTCAGACACACTGACGTCCCGCTCACCAGACTGAACAAGAAAAAGGTCACAGTAAGCTGCCTGTCGGGAGCTAGAATCCGCCACATAACACAAGCACTAAGGTCACTCCACAGCAAGTACAAATATGACTCAGTCATTGTACATGCCGGTGTGAACGATCTGAGATGTACCTCCCTGGACTACATGAAAAGAGACATAGAGGAGCTCTCTGATTATGTAGCCCAGGCCGGTATGACCCTGACCCTGAGCAGCATCTTACCCTCACCAAGAATGATGCCACAGTACAAAGACAAAATGATCAGTTTTAACAATTGGCTTAATTACTGGTGTCATTCTAAGGGGATCCAATTTCTGTCTGCTTGGGATGACATGCTCGACAAGCCACACTGCTTTGCAAGGGATGGATTGCACCTGTCACCCCTTGGCTTCCGGATATTGGCCAAGGCTCTTGCCACCCCCATAGTGCCTTTTTTAGGCAAGGCTCAAATGACAAACCTACCTCCCTAGAAAACACAAGTGGAAAAAAACTAAGGATAATGTTGCTCAATGCCAGAAGTCTAAACCTCAAGATGCATGCTCTCGAAGCCCTCCTCAGTATGGAGAACATCGATGTCTGTGCAGTGACTGAAGCCTGGTTCAAGGCTCCTGAGAGCACCCCAGCACTATCAGGTTTTACCTCATATCATGCTTTCCGGCCCCAAAACTTGGACCGAACCACAAAAGGAGGGGGAGTATCCATATTCATCAAAGATACCCACACCTCCAGGTTAGTGGCAATGCACGAAGCATCGGAGACCATCCAGGTGCAACTAACCATAGGCAAAACTGCCTTACAGTTTGTAGCATGCTACAGACCACCCTCTCAAACTCAGGAACCCCACACAGCCTTCCTGAAGACACTGGAGAGTATGAATATCTCTCCAAATACCATTATATTGGGTGACTTCAACTACCCAAACATAGACTGGGAACATTACTCAAGCCCCAACACCCTAGCCCAAAGGTTCCTAGAATTCATAAACTCAAATGCGATGGAACAACTAGTCACCATTCCCACAAGAGGAGACAATATACTAGACCTGATCATCACAAACATGGGGACAAAATGCTCCACACCGGAAGTATATCCCTCATTGGTAAGATCAGACCATAAATTAATCTCACTGGAAATCCACATCCCGCCCCCCCCCCCCGCACAAAAGACCACAGTGAAGAACTTCTCAAAAGCCAACTTCACACTTCTTAAGACTGAAGTGGTATCCTTCAAGGTCCCTGGGCCAGTGGAAACCACAACCCACACTGCTGAATCCTTTACAAATGCCTTCTATGGGCACCTTCAAGAATGCATGGATCATGCATTCCCAAATAAAACCAAGACCCATTCCCCCAAAGGCAGGCACTCGGTCTGGTGGACCCCAGCCATAAACAAACTTTACAACAGAAGGAGGAAGCTACTACATGACAGAGCAAAATCCCTAAAAGGGAAGGCATCTCTGATCAGCACTAGCAAAAAACTACGATCACTCATAAAATCATCCAAGGCCAACTTTGAGAGAAAAATCGCAAAAGACACAAAAGACAATCACAAGGCCTTCTTTAGCTATGTTAGAAACCTGGGTGGAAACCCCCAGATATGCTCAGAGTTAGTCCAAAATGACACAAAATACACTGAACCCACTGACATTGCTAACATTCTGGCAGACAGGTTCAGTGCAAATTTCTCCTCCCTCCCCAAAAGGAGAAATAACTATCCCAGCAGAGTGTAGCCTCCCTAACATCTCAGATGCCCAGGTGAGAGCCGCCCTCTCTAAAGCTAAAAACACAGCATCAATGGGACCGGACGGTGTCCCGGGCTGTGTGCTACATGAACTCCAAGAGGAACTAAACCCACACATAAGGCTGCTGTTTAATCTTAGCCTTACTACAGGATACGTACCCAAAGAGTGGCGTACGGCAACAGTGGTCCCACTTCACAAAGGCGATGCTTCTACGGAGCCTGGAAATTACCGCCCCATAAGCTTGATGAGCCTGGTCTGCAAAGCTATGGAGAGGATCATTATGGAACTCATAAACAAAGACATTGGGGACCTACAGACATTGGATCCTACCCAATTTGGCTTTGTCAAGGGCAGATCCTGGCTTTTCAACTTGGTCGACTTTTTTGAAACAGTCACTAAGGTCATTGATGAGGGTAAGGCAGTTCACACAGCCTACCTTGACCTTGCAAAAGCCTTTGACACAATACCCCACTCGGGCATCATAGACAAACTCACCAGCTTAAATGTAAACCCATATGTCACGAGATGGGTTGCAAACTGGCTCAAGGACAAAACCCACAGGGTCAGAGTTGCTGGAGCTATGTTAGACTCCAAGCCAGTCACAAATGGTGTCCCACAGGGCTCAGTCCTGGGACCCCTCTTGTTTGGCATTTATTTTTCTGAGGTACAGGCAAATATAGGAGGATTGTGGCTGACAAAGTTCGCAGATGACTGCAAACTGGGCGCCATAATTGATACTCCAGCGGACACAAACATCCTTCAGAGAGGCCTCATAGAAACAGATAATTGGTGCCAGATCCATGACCTTAAGCTGAACGCCAAAAAATGTATAGTCATACCCTTTGGGAAAAACAAGGTACCCACAAATTACCACATAGGTGGTAATCCATTAAGTATGGAAGAGGTAATCAGGGACCTAGGGACCCAGGTTGACAGTAACCTCTCATTTGACACTCACATTGCCAAAGTGGTTAGGAAGACCTTCTATATTGCCCACCTTATCATGAAGGGTTTCACATCTAGATCAAGAGAGGTCATTGTGCCCCTGTACTCTTCTCTTATCAGGCCAATGATTGAGTACAATGCCCCATTTGGGATGTATCTTACCCGACACCTGCAGCAGTTGGAAAGACCCCAAAAGTTCCTCACCAAGAGGATAAAGGGTCTTAAACATATGTCATATGCTGCCCAACTGAAAAAACTCCAGCTCTATTCAGTCACATACTGCCTACTCAGAGGTGACCTGTGCCTGACGTACAAGGCCATGTCCAATCCAGAATTAATGGACATGCTCCATCTCAGAAAATCCAAATCCATCAGAGCCACGAGAGCAAGAGACTTAAACCTCAACACAGAAATAAATATGACGTGCTGGAGGGACAGATTCATAACCCAGAGGCTCCCTACACTCTGGAACAGAATCCCAATCCATGTTAGGTAGAGCCCCTCACTAACTCTATTCAAGAGAAATCTTGACGAGTGGATGGGAGATCGTAGGTTTACTTTGGGGGTCATCTCTGTGTCACTACTAGACAGAGGCACAGCAAACTAAACCCTAAATGGGAGTAGTATTCTCATCCTAAGGGGTGGTGAAGCCACACACACACTCTGGCTAGGCTTATAAATGCCCCAGGGCAGATAGCCCAGTATGAACCTATGAACCTATGAACTTTCATACCTGCACACAATCAAATGCACATTAGCATTGAATAAGACCACAAATCATGCAGAACAAACAACACTTACCTCCTCTCCTTTCTCGCCTTTCTCCCCCTGTGATACAGAGCAATGAGAAAAGAAAAATAAATATTAATTTCAGTATCAGTGAGTATGCATTAACAATCCAAATTATATCAACAGTGATTTTTTACTTCTTTTCTCAATTATTAAATTATAACCGGGGGTAATGTCAATACTAGAAGCAAATGGGTTGCAATGATCTTAACAGAACTAGCTAGACACAAAACTGATTTTCATGAAGAAAACAAGTACATTGTGAAGTATTCATCTGGAAACTTGTACTTCATTTTTTACAGTATTTTAATAATAAATCACGTTTCTCCATGTTACTGTAGTTAATCAGCTCTTGGAATATAATACAGTACCTGGTTACATTACTCTCCCATAACTTACTTGAAGATTATCATAATCCCTAAAAATAATGTTGACAATGCTTTACTGCTTTCATTATTTTTTCTTCAGTGTGTAACAAAAGCAAAAACAAACACAAAACAAGCAACAGGCCCCACACATATACACAATATAGACAAAGAAAATTAGCATTAGTTAACTGAGAATGAAAGATCCAAAATCAGCAATGTGTACAATATTTAAAAAATAATGCAAAACGTTGTTGAAATACATTACTGACTAGAGTATAAAATTCCAGGGACATTGTTGCATGCCACACTGTAATCTATCATTTTCACTCTTGACATCACAACTGGTGTCCCGCAATGGCTTAAATTAGGAAATGCTTCCTGATTATAAACTGGCAGCTATCTAACAGCCTTTATACAAACGTTTGGTAGACATATTATTTCATGTTATTTCACATTAAAGGTTAATATTGTAAATGTAGTAAATCATTGCAAAACAAAATCAGAAGCTGATCCTATTTATAACAAAAGTAGCAAATTATCCCATTTATTATAATGTCATGGTATAAAAACGCTTATTAAAACGTATACTTGCCCTGAAGGAAATCAAGCTGATAGACTGACGCTGCTTTCCCTGACAGCTAAAACTCTACTCTAAAAATGTGTCACCGAAAGTATTTTCTGTGAAACTCAAAGTAAATAATTGTTTGCAGAGGCAAGACCCCCTGCACTGCCCCATGTGGGAGGGTCACCTCCATACCACCAAACTTAAATGTGTCTACTCCAAGGTCACACAATACTGGAGGAAAGGGAATTCTCTACTATTGGTGAAAGTGTTTTTGGTGAACTATTTTTGCTGAAATGGCAGTTGCCTAAACTGTCACTAATTTATTGCCATGCTCCCAATTCCCAGTGAAGTATACTTATGAGCAGAAACATGCATTTGAGATGCGTAACTAACTACTTTAGCCACAGTTAGTGAAAGTCTGTGAAATGAAAGCAATACCTTCTTGCAATTCTCTGGTTTGTACAAGGTCTACACATTTGGAATACCCTGCCTTGTAAAACTAAATTCAACACTATGAAACAATGACTTTCTCCACAATCACAAAAACATTTTTGCATAAGAATAATCATTGTACAAAAAAATGATATTGAAACTCTACTGGTTCTGTTATGTCCCAAAATGCCACAGAAGAAAAAAAATTGTGGGCTCTTTTGATTGATGTAAATGGCTGTGTCATAAATGCAGAGCACCAGTATGTGTGTGTATGTGCTGGGGGGGGGGGGGGCACACACACCCTGCTATATATTGCTGAACCTTAAGGGTGAGGAAACCTCTTCACTGCTTAGGTTACACAGTCTTGATAAGCCCAAGCTGCAATATCTAACTAATACATGCTGAACCCTGTTCCAAACAAACTAGCAGTGATATAACTCATGTACAACCATAAATCTTTGCAAAATTGTGAATAAAGTGATGCACCTGTTAAGATTACATATTCTGTCTCAGGTCTCTGCCTCATATACTACTTGATGGCCAACTGCTTTCAATAGTACTTCTAAGCACCAACATAGCATACTACAGTTATTTTAGCTCTTGCTTCAGTGGTTCTGAGAACTCTCAAACTTAAAGGAACAAATGGGTTAAGTCCAATTGGAAGAGAAGAAAAAACTTGTACTGATGGAAGATTTCTGAATTCTGTAAAACAGCCAACAGAGCATGAAATCATAAATGACTATGTCATTTTAACGTATTACTAACTAATCAATATACTCACACATGGCTAAGAAGATAGGCGCCAAACAATGCAGTACAACTGATACTAATAAGGATTCTACGTCAATTTATATGATCATATTCTAACCAAAACTGTAATCATATAAATAAGGAATCTGAAAAGCCTGTTACAAAATGCTACAGATAAGGAATTAAATTCAGCTGATTCATTATTTTTGCTTAACCTACCAACAACTACATAGATATGTTCGTTCTAGAAACATAAGCATTAGTACAGCAATATAACTATGGATATATTCCTGGGCCAAGAAGTTAACTATAAAGCAGGATGGAGCGTGGACACCCTACCCTGAAAAAGTCTCCATAATCATGCACGTGAAGCACATTACTAAAGTATAATGATAAACCTGCTCAGAACATATTTAAGAGATCCTTACATGAGACAACTGAATGCCTACAGAAAATGTTACTGGCATTATGGAAGTATGACTTTCAAGAGTAGTGTAAATCACAGAAGCTTATGCAGATAAAAAAATAACCCAAGCAGAGCATACATTGAGGAATAGAAAACAAATCTGAAGAAGTATGACTATGCTGACCAGACTGTTTGTTAACTACCTCAGAGTACAGTAAAAGACCTTTACAGGTAAAGGAACTTTCACCAACACATACAGTAAAAGACCTTTACAGGTAAAGGAACTTTCACCAGCACAAATGGGAGGATGACTAGGGTCCAAGTTTCATGCATAAATTTCCCATTTAGTATCAGAAAACAGGCAACCAGCCTGGAACTACTGCAGAGAAGGCAGTAAAACCAAATGCAGTTTTTTGATAAAACAGCCAAAAATCTATTTTGAAATAAGGAGAGAAGGTGAGAATTGTTTTGGATCAAAATTTGGGGTCATAAGTCTAGCCCCTTCGCACAAAGGTATAAAGCCCTTACTGTGTCCCAGATGACCAGGGTTTGACTAGTGGCAGAGGTAATGGAGGGATCAGATGGGCGACAGGATCATGGGAGTGAACAGCTGATGCTGGCTCATCTATCTGGGGGAGGGAGGCTGCTTAGTCCTGCAGCAAGCAGCATTAAGAGAAAGGCAAGCTCCATGCTGCAGGCAGTGTACCTGATAGATGGGAGATTGTGCATACTCAGAAGTGAGCTTGCACCTCCTGTAGGCAGTCTGCTGCTGGGTGAGAGGGGAGTTAGGACACACTCCCAATCAGCAGTATGGTGTTGCCCCAGTGTCCTTGATCTCCTCATCGATCAGGACATGGACCAAGCTGAATTCAGGGGAGGCTAAGGCAGGTCATGGTGAAGGAGTAACGGAGCTAGTAGCAGCTGATGGTTAGCTGTGGGAGAGAACAAAAAAAATTAAGGTCATAAGTCACAGTTACAAGCCACTGTTGTTTCTCATTATACCCAGCCAAGCTCTTGTGTTGCCTTGGATATGATATGTAACTCAAAAAAAAAAATCATAGGGACCTGCCAGAAATGATTTTAGGAAAACTGCCATATGTTGGCTGTCAGGACTAACCAGAGCTTCTAGTGACGCGTTCTCCATAAACAATGACTTCAGCTACAAAACCTTCTCCACATATCAACTCAAAGTCTGTGATGGCTCTACTTCAATCAGCAGCCACTAAGGTTACTAGTCCGAGTGGTAATATTCAAATGTAGGGCAATTCAAACTTGCCTAGTGACTGTAAATATCATACACATTTTGAAAGATTAGTCAACAATACCATACAGTATCAAAAGTGCAATTAATTTATATCAGAACTCATTGCAGGAGCAGGTTTGAACCATGTTTGATGTCCAGGAAGCTGCAAACAAAGTCATACCAATAACTTGCTCTTCTAGAAGGCTGAAACAGCTTTATAGCTCAGATCAAGCCATATCAATGTACAAAATAAAATACAAGTGATAAAATAATAAAAAAAAAAAAAACACTGCAACATATCTACTCAAACAGAAAGGCAATATGGAGTTACAGAGTTTCATTAACATACCATAGGCAAACAATCTGTTCAGTTACAAACCACACACAAAATCATGGTTTCCCATATTTAGTGCCAAGCTTACTATATAGTGAGTTGATTAGGCTTAACATATGTTCCAGACCAGAGGTGGTAGTGAAGGAGAACAGAGAAATTAAGTCAGCGGTGTTAAAATGTTTTTTTTATTTGAATATCTGTTGTTACTGTGAGCATACATGCATAACTGCACTATATTAATATAAAATATATTGCTGTTCGGACTCATGAGTGGGAGGATAAACTATAACATCTCCTGGATAACAGCCAAAACAAATCCTGCTTTACCTCTGCAATGGACATCTAAAATGTACTATTTAAAATGTATGAATGGATGATTTTTGAAGATTACTGCAGTGGCAGCTGTAGATTTGGAACAGTAATCCTTAATCTAGCCAGTCAGAGTTATGATGTGTTTATCATAAAAAAGGTAAAACAGCTATTCATAGGTTCACATATAAGCAATACACTAATTGCCCTTGAGGGTCATTTTAAGCTTAGCCAGTTTATCTTTTAGTGCTTGAATTAATCTACCCATTTGGTGTTACATTAGCCTTACCCATCCCATGGTTGATAATACCCCTTGTGAGAATAACTGGGATCATACCATAGATACTTTGAGGTGACCTGTGCATGGGATTAAGCATTTAGGACCTGCCTCTGTCCATCAGTAGTACAGGAGTCAGTCTTGGGGAAATTTTTTGTTTCACATCCGTAAATCCAAGTTTCACTTGTATATGGGCAAGGATAAGCTTCATTTTACATGGACAGGCAGTCTGTTCCAAAGCAGCACTATCCTCTGAGAGTTATACCTGTCCCTCCAAATCATTCTCTTGATGTTGCAAAAGAGATTTAGATCCCTAGACCAAGTATTTGTGAAGCCATTTGACTTGTTGAGATGCAGTAAATCCATCAGTATAGTGTCACAGAATGCCTTGTATGCCAGACAAAGGTCAAGTCTTAGCAAACTGCAGGACACTGAGAATAAGTGACAGGGCTTTGAGTCGATTCATGTAGGATATATTGTTTAGGCCTTGAATACTTTTAGTAAGGTAGCTCTGTGGGCTCCAGTTGTTGCATGTATCTGGACAGACAGCTACCAAAAGGAGGTATTATATGCAATGAATAGCATTATGATGACTGAGTAAAGG
Source organism: Protopterus annectens (assembly GCF_019279795.1). NCBI lineage: Eukaryota > Metazoa > Chordata > Ceratodontiformes > Protopteridae > Protopterus > Protopterus annectens. The sequence continues at coordinate 1,999,931,705 of NC_056739.1, forward strand.
GGCACAATGACCTCCCTAGATATAGACACAATCCCTTTGTTTATAAGTTATGCAATATAAAAGGACTTTCTTGCAAAAATGGATACATGCTGATTGAAAGTTAAGTCACTCTCAACATAAGTTCCCAAATGCTGAACAAATGGGTCATTTCTTAGGGGCTTTGTCACTGTGGTAGTTACCTAGGGTAGATGACTTCCCAAAGGATACAGTAATGTATTTTTTGGAATTTAGTTTCAGTGGATGATTTTGTCACCAGTTATCTATTTGAGACAAACCTTCCTGCAGTATGGCTAAGTTACTTGGGGATTCAATGACTACTCCTAACTTGCAGTCATCTGCAAACTTAGTCAGCCAAACCCTTTCATACTGGTGCTTGCTTCAGAGAAGCAGACGACAAATAGGAAAGGTCCCACCACAGAACCCTTGGGGAACCAATAGTGACTGGTCTCTTTGTGGAGGTAACTTCCCCTACTTTGATTTCCTGCATCCTATAGGAGAGCCAAATGGTAATCTAGTGGATGACATAGGGGTTTATTCCCAGTTTATTTAGCTTTTATACTGTGTCTGAGCTGAGGATAGTATCATAAACCTTAGTCAGATTGAGGTATGTAGTGTGTACTGTTTTACCTTTACCAATTGCACTGGTAAACATTTCAACACTGTACAGTTATGGATCACAAGCTTCAGGACTTTATCTTATTAGGATTACCTGAAGACTATCATGATTCCTTGGGTGGCAGACATATCTCTTTTTAGTTAATTTGCTAAATTTAATAAAGAAGAGACCATAGACTTTGATCCTTTAAACTCTGGAGATGAGATCCACAAATATAATCGAAGATTCTTGGGGTTACTGGAAGAAGAAAAAATGGGACTTGCTTGATAGCAATCTGGTAATGGCACCTTTTAAGCTATTTCAGTAGGGCTGATGTCAAGGGAATTGAGTGCTCCAGAGACTGAGTAGATTGATTCCTCAGGATGAAGAGCTAAGACATGGCCTTGCTGACACCAGTTTATTTTCTTATATATGTATAAAAAGTTCATTAGATGCTGAACCCAGTCCTGGAGTAAGGTTAATATGAAGGATTTGGTGTCTAATATTGACACTAGGAATCTTTTTGTCTGAGATGGAAGCAAATCTGATTTCTGAAAACTGAAAGAGATATACAGACTCTAGACCTGAGGCAAAATTATATGAAGTCTACTTGGGGTATAAAAATACCTATGCAAATGCTTACAAGCAAAAATCCTAAACCTCCTGGACTTTGTTGCATACCTGGCAGCCATACATATGTCTTGCCAGGGTTCCTTTCTAAACTGTTTTTCCATTCTCTCTTCTGATTCTTTTCTAACATCCTCTGATTGATTCTTATATTTAAAGTGCAATATTTTATATTCACTGCTAATTATCCTTTTTTAACAGCAGTTTCTGTTCAAGGTTCAACTAAAAACTGTACTAAAACAGGTCTTTTACTTAGGATTCCCTTCCCATTTCTCTTTGCCTATACTTTGACTTGCAGTCAGAAAGACTTGGCCTCATCCCACTCTATTACCTCTCTCTCTCTAATAATTTGCTCCCAATACCTTGGCTCCTTCGCCAGTTTTCTCCAGTAAATTACAGCCCCTTTTTGCCTATTTTCTTTACTCTAAGTTGCAATCATCCTTATTGGCAAAATCTCATTTCTCCATTCTTGTGTTGCCTTAGTTCTTAGAAAACTTTATGCTACTTTAATAATATAATACTCTTTAGGTTTGTTATTATTCTCCTTAAGGATCTGTGTCAAAAATCTTATACTGTCCTTATTTCTTTAACTTTCCTCCTGCTTCATCATCTCTTTCTACTTTGAATTATAATTTTCTGCTTGTGTTACATACATATGAGCCTTAACTATGTATCTCTAAAACATCCCTGCAAATCAGGTAGTTCTAAACATTCTTTTGGAAGGATCAATTTATCCCACTTAACTCTTGCCTTATTCCCCTCCAAGATAAATTGCTTCAATACTTTATTATTGTCCACAACTTCTCCTCTGGTTGATAAAATATGCCTGACCAGTCTATAAAACTAAAGGGATTAAAAACATTTTCACTGCTTATATCTTGCTATTCACATCCATAAACAAGAGCTTTAGTTCCTCAGTTTTTGTATTATATTTTGCTTAGTCTCTTCCCACATATCATTAGTTGCCATAACAGAAGCCTTTTTAATCCATACACCTAAATATTTCATGTTATCCGGTCTCCGTAAACATGGGTACTGCTAAAACAATTTGTGAGTGTGTCCATAATTTAAGGCTAAAGACTTTGTTTTATCTTCATTAATTTTATTTCCCAAAAAGACTTGAAATTGTTTCAAAATGTTTCACAACACTTAGATGTAATCAGATACAAAACAGTATCATCTGGAAATAAAGCCTTGATTACCATAATAAAAGAATCCTTGAATTTCTGAGTCCTTGGTTTATTTATTTATTTTTGCCAATGACTCTAAATATAAAGGAAATAAAGGGGAAAAAGTACACTCCTGCCTGGTTCCTATGTTCAAACACAATGTATCATAGAGGAACCTTCCCATTTTAATTCTTGCCTCTGGTCCTTCATATGTCGGCTGAATTAACCTTATTTTTGTATCAGTGAATACAAATGCTTGCATTGCCCTCCTCATAAAATCCCACCTTACTCTGTCGAATGTTTTTGTTGCATCAAGACCCATCAACAACGTTATTTTCTTACATTCCACTTCCCTCTGGATCTTCATTGTTCTATTAATGTTGTCAAATGTTTGCACTGATTCATATATATTGATTTTGGCAACACCTTTGTCTTTCTTTTAGCTAGTACAGACACAAACACTTTATAATCACGGTTTAATATTGCAATGGGTCTACATGAAGCTGGGTCTGATCGGTCTTTACTATTTTGGGTAATACAGTCACCACAGCTTTCTTCCAAGATGTTGGTGCTTCCCTTCCTTTTCAAATTAAACAAAATCTTCCAGATCTTTATCACTCTCTTCCCTCCTAATTTACAGACTTCCACAGGAATACCATTTGTGCCTAAAGAATTTCCTGCAGATTGATTATACATCACAATTTTTATCTGATCTCCTCCTATCTTAACTATTAGTTTTTGAGCCTCATCTACCTCTAACATTGGCATAATTAAGTCTTATAATTTCAATTTTTGCTCTTTCCTGATTTCCACATTTCCCCTGTTTTATACAAATTTTAATAACATTTCCAAAATATCTTTAATACCTCTATAGGATCTCTGCTTACTTTTGTTATAGGCTCCCTAAGTTTGCTGACAACCCTTACTACTTCTGTTGGCTATGTTGTTGTGATAAACATTTTTGTGGTCTGGAGTTATTATCAAAAATAGTTGCTCAACGACAATGTTTCTAAAGTCATGCTCATTATTCAAATACTTTCTTATTTTCTCTTTAGCACTCTGCAGTTCTACCCCTTCTTGTTCTGTGAGATTCTCCTTATTCTCCAATACTTTAATCTTTGTCAGTCCATCTAAATAATTTGTATTACTTCTTAAAGATTAAGTTCAAAGTTCCACTTTGCCTTTCAGATTTTTAAAATCATCAGTTTTAGAATTCTTCCTGCATTTCTGTGGAGTGCTGATGCAATGAAATGGACTGCAATTACTGAATAAGTAGTACAAATATTTTTTAAACATTTCTGCGTGTAAATCCTGATGACTAATACAATGAAGACACTACACTAGAAGGACGTTATTGCATCACGCATTTTGATGACATTGTTCTGGGTTTCAAGCTACTTCTGGGAACTGATCAGGAAAACTGCTCACTTAAACATCCAGGGCAGTTAATCGTCAGGTTGTACAAGTGGAAACATTTAAAAAATACTTTTACTATGCATTCATTAACTGCAGTACATTTCAGTGCATCATCAGTCCACAATAATAGCAGGAAGAATGTGAAAACTGACAATTTAAAAAAAAAATTAAAAGGTAAGAGGATCTTGGAAAGTGAGCTTTAAACAAGCAGTTTTCCTGCATCTGCATCAATGTTTCTTCATATTTACTTTAATTCACTTGCAAAGTGATGTGGCAAAACTATTTATTTTGTCCCTTATTTATATCATTATTGTCAATTAAAAATTAAATGTATTTTAGAATTATATGCAGTCGGTAATGCCAGTTATTAATGCACCCCAAAATACTTCAATACATTGCCTTTGACTGTGCCTTGCAGTAAATAGATACTGGATGGCAGAGAAATGCTGAGGGCATGTACGTGCTTTAATAAACTCAAGTTTCAAAACAAATCATGCCTCCAATGTTTAGAAAGACCCCTTCTGTGCATAACCAACTATATAGATCATGCAAGGACTAAAATGGAAGATTTTAATGATATTCTGTTTTGGACCTTTCCACTTGATCTTTAACCATATCTCTTTCTCTTTTATTTCCACATTATATTTAATCCATTTTCATTTTATCCCATTCATAGCTATCAATTCTGAGGAAATTTCTTCCATCTCTAATAACTTTTGAATAATTTCCACTACCATTCCTTAAACTCCTCTCTTTTTAACATGTAGGTCAGAAAGTACCACTGTCTCAGTTTTACTTCATTATACTGCATTTTTCATCTTAGTTTTTATCAGTGTATGATCAGAAAGAGTTATGAGATGGGTGCTGAAGCTTTCAATTAAATGCACGTCCCTGTGAAATATAATTTCTATCCAGTTTAGCCCAGTTATTGTACCTTAGGAAATAATGTCTACCATACCAAATACTTTCATAAATTTCTTGAAAAGTCTACTCTCTTTTATTATATTTTCTCTTCTATGTCCCCCTGATACATACTCACTATTGCAAATCAAGTTCTAGTCACCACCTACAAGTAATATTCCCTACTGAAAGCTGATTAAGTTTCCCAAAATTTTCTTAAGCTCTATAACAGCTGGTTTGGTGGAATATTAATACATACCAGCATAATCCTCCTCCCTTGCTAATAGCCCCTTACTACCTCAAATATACCATTACTGTCTCACCCCCCCCCACACACTTATATCGCTACTGGAGCCTCTTCAGCAATCAGTATACTATTACTCCTCTTTTCCATTGTGCCTGATATTCTGCTAAATATCCTTCCCGCAATCTGTCAAATTTGCATGCTATTTTTTTTCCAAATGTGTCTCCTTCAGCATTGCTATCTGCACTCAGAATTTCTTAATATAATACAATACTCTTTCTTTTTTCTCTATACCTGTAAGGCCATTTACATTCCAAGATAACATGAACAGCATAGCCATTATGATAAAACACTGTTACTCCCAATTATATATGACAGTTTTTTGAATGAGTAGTTCCAGCTTTTGTCTTACATACACACACTAATGCTTGGCAGGCTGATCTTTTATACAACTGTTTCTTTTTGTCTCCATTTCAACCTATATCACATTTGTCAAGACATTGCTTTAATGAAAACTGTCAAACACAAAACTATGCGCATCTTCAAAAAATGAAACATAACCCTCCAGATAGGAACAATTGTCGCAAATTACCCAACCTAAAATTAAGGTTAACCATGTTAAAGCACATGTTACAACCTATCTTTCCATTTACATTGATTGGTGTATTTTCTTTTCTCATCTCAATTCCCATTCCAGATGTGAAAAACAGCTTGTATGCTTTCAGAAAACATTAACTTTTAGCATTAAGGAAAAGTGCACTCACTATCTTTAAATAAAACTAAATTGTACACCATTCCATTAAATGCATTAAAGTATTCAAGCTATTAGGGAGGCTGCAGTCTCTTATTCACTTTCCTTAATTTCAAACTATAACATCTCCAGGTTGAGACTTTGTACTCTCCTTAAACAGCATACACTCAAACTCTCAGTGAAATGACAAAATAAATTTTATAAATTGCTGCTGCCTGTACAATGCACTAGTTGCACATGGGCGTTCTCTTTAGCAACTTCTACCTCTGTAAAATCTTAGAATGTATGAATGTAACTAATGTTTTTGTATAAATGTAAATATAAATGTAACTACTTTGCGTTTAACTGGAACTTAGCATAATCTAATGTACGTAAATTGAGCTTTTCTCCTGTGCCTCCTCTGAAAATGGATATTTCCCAGCTAGACTTTCCCAGTAAACAAAGACAAATACATAATAAATAAATAAATATTTTTCACTGAAGTGCTTGCCATTGTACCTTTATATTTTGCATTTCCTCAGCAAAGAATGCTCTCAAGATTAATTGCTTGCACTTGCAGACAGCTCATCTCCATGAAAACATAGTCAGCAGTGAGAAAAAACAGCTAAAATTTCTGCAGATGCAAGAAGAAATCTTTGTAAATTTCATTCATAACAGAATGTACTTTTGCCTTCAGCTACAGACTTCTTGACTTCCACTGAGAACATTTGCTAGTGTGGAAAAAGCTAGTATCTTTGCAGCTGCAAAGAACTTAGCATTTTCACAGCTTTCACCATTCAGGCTTTTCATGCCTACTTGTTAACAAAAACATCTGTTTATAATTTAAGCCAAAGGCATCAATCAGAACTCCAGTTCTTGCAAAAATAAGATAAATTGTCTCAATTCTATATATAATATAATCAATGTACTTTTACACTCCATGCCCCACCCCAGCAGCCTAAAATCACAGCATATTAACCTGTTTCTGTCCAGCCTTTTTTCTTGCAACTAAGAACGTACAGCATATTAACCTGTTTCTGTCCAGCCTTTTTTCTTGCAACTAAGAAAGTACTTTTTCCATTAATATCTTTAACAAATACAACAATCACTGAAAAGATTACCCCCACATTTAAAATACCCTTAATATTCACTACACAAGCCTTTTTACTGTATGACAGTTTACATCATGAAATGTTGTATACAAATTCTAAAAGAAGCAATACTTGTTCTACTTACCATTATTTTTTCCTTTTAGTGTCCTTCTAAAATTAATTACATGAAGTAGGGTGTACACTTTACAGTCCCCCCATAAATTTAACAAAGTCAGCAAAAGTCCAGTCTTTCTCAGCAACTTTTGTTTTATAAAGCAATATTTTGCAAATGTGACTGATGCTTTACAGTTGCCCATTTATTCACTAATTTCAGCTTTGCTAGTCTTCATCCTGTTTCTCTCCATCTACCAACACCATACTCTGGTTTAAGTCCAAGATTTTCCTGATTCTTCTAGTCAACTCCAATGCTTTTATCTGTCTCTCAAGTATTTTTCTTTGCAACATTGGAAAATGTTTCATTGACAAAGTTCCTCTATGAGCTTTATTGTCATTAGAAGGAGAAGCAGAGCCCCCTTCTGTTTGCTAGTTCACTTTTTGCTGCATAAACTGTTTTATTTCCTCCTTAGGCTATTCTGCATCCAAAAATGACTTTGATCCTCCAGAAAAAAAAATCTTAAAACAGCTGAATACAGCAGCTTAAATCTCATGCCTGGTTCTGAATGTTCAATGATTGTTGGAATAATTTGCTTCTCTTCTGCCTGTTGTACAGTGAATAATCATTTTCCACAAATATGCCGCTGTCTCCAGATTTTAATATTTTCCCTGCTACCACAATTTTTTCAGGATCAACTCTTTTTGCTAGTATGATTTGCATCGGTACTAATATAGGTCTTGGCTGCTTTCACATGGCCAGGTTTGAAGCAAACACTCAATGTGCCTTTCAATTAGCAAATCCTGCTGTAGAATACCAGTTCAGTTGCTTATTTGTGCTTTCATAAAATTAATACTGTCTGTTCCTTCCAATTTCTCTGGTACAGTAGAAAATCTCAGGTTTTCTTTGCAAGTTCTGTCTTTTAATGCTACAATTTTTGAAATAGCTCTTGTTGAGAAGCCTCATACTCAGCCACTTTTTTCTTCTTTACAGTTTTATCAGGTCACCTGAATAGCTACTTAAAGCTTCTTGTCGTCTTTCCAGACTTTTGTTATTTGAGTTGATATATTCCTTCAAATGTTTCATTTATTTTAATCATCTCTGAGTACACCCAATTTATTTTTTCCTCTAAATTACTAGAAGCCCTCTCTTGTTCCAAAGGTGAAGATGGAACTAGTTTTTGGTGAACAACTGCAGGATTCCTCCCAACCAGTGTTTTTACTTCACCTTTTCTGGTTGATTTTACTTTCAGGTTCTCTAAATTTCTTCTTTGTTGTCATCGAGGCAGTAACTGAATTTTTCCCAATGACAATTTCACCAGCTGTTATTTCTCAGTTTCTGTTTTCACCCTGAGAGAGCTGAAATTAAGCTATTTCTCAGTTTCTGTTTTCAGCCTGGGAGAGCTGAAATTAAGCTGTTGATCAATATGCAGTGATCAGTGTGCGGCCATATTGCCACATTGGGATCCTGACTGGAAGTGGCTTGAATAAGGCAGTTGTCCAGGTCTGAATAAATGTGGTCTTCTTTTATACTTAGAGGAGCTAACAGTGAAACCAAACATTCAGTAAACACTCTTGGCAAAGAAGAACAGTCAAATGATAATATTGTCTATCTCTAATATTGTAGCACTATACAACCCCCAATGTCAGCTTCGTACATCTGACAAACATCTTCTGGACATCAGCAAACCCACAAAAAATATTGGGAAATCACTATACAAATATTCAGTAGCCCACTCCTGGAACTCCTTCCCATGTAATATAAGAAATATCCCTTATAATCCCCAGTTCAAACTTGAACTTAAACACTATCTACAAAACACCTAGTCCTGTCCCTGTCAAGCTCCAACCTGATTCTAGCTACCCTTCTCCTTAATCTACCTACTTCTCTTGTCTCCTTCTCTTTCCTCATTTTCTCGCTCCTCCCCATAGTGCCAATACTACTACTACATACCAACACCTTGTTTTTTCTAAATACTTCTTTGCATCCTGACTAGCTTGTTTTCACTATATAGATATACAGTGAAACCTATACAAAACTGTTACATTAGTTAACTTCACTTTGTTGTATATGTTCTTGTATCTGCCATTTGTAATGTAAATTTTTGTCTGGAATGACTATAATTTGAACTGAAGCTTTTCTCCTCGGCTCTCCACTGAAAACGGGCCCTTGGCGCAGCTGGACCAACTTGGTTAACAAATGACAATAAATACATAAATATAAATAAATAAGAAGGTAAACTGAACAACTGCCTGTAATTATTGTAGATTGGGAATATGTAGGTAGGCATCCTGCATATTTTAAGTCACCATATAAATGGCTCATAACACTAGAGATATCAAAGTATATTTTATTTATTCATTTTGACATTTGTTAACTGGGTTAGTCTGACTGAGCTAAAGGCCATTTTCCTCGGAGGCCCGGGGAAAAAAGCTCCAGACAGTGACATTAAACAAAAACAGTGACATCAATTAGTGCAGGAAGCTTACGATACAAGACAGTGTCAAATAAAGGGTAGGTAGATTATCAGGGTCTATATTATAACAACGAAAGTTTAAAATTGCAAACGCTCCAAATAACAAAAATGCCAGACCTGGAAGTGCTTTTTGTGAGATTGCAGTACAGTGAAGATCAGAATATTTGCCCTTTCCTACTGTAGTGCAATCTTGCAGTTGGTATTCATACTTAGCAGGGGTGGGGGTGGGGGGTGGGGGGTGCAGCCCCCCACAATAGCGAGTTTGAGGTCCGGCATTTTCGATATCTAGAGTGTTCACAATTTCAAACTTACATTGTTATAATATAGACCTGATTATCAGTTGAGGGAGAGAAAGGCTTTACTTTGCTGAGAACAGATTTTATGTAAGCTGTGGGGACTGGCTTGAGTGAGAAGGAGATTTTCTGCGTTGATGGAGGGAGTGGAAGCAAGAAATTGGAAGTGTGGTTCTTCTGGGTTAGTTTGCAGATGGAGCCAATAAAGTAGGAGGTAAGAATGGTGGCATTTTCAAGGGGAGTATTGTTGGGGCAGGAGTGTGGTATAGTGGGGCTACCTGGGAACAGAATCTTATAGATTGAATTCGAGAATTTCTTAGCATTGTTGTGGTGGCTTGCTTGTGGCTTTAGGTAGAAATTTTTCTTAACATTACTGACCTGTTTTTTGATAAGGTTTTGGTGTTCTTTATAGGTCTGAAGGTGGGTAAGGGATTTGGTTTTTAGGCAGTTTTTCCAAACATTATCTCTCTTGTGTATTAGACAGTGAGTGGACTATGTAAGCCAGGGAGCAAAGAGTGATTTTACCTTTATTTCCTAAGGGGAGCTAGGGAGTTGAGAATGTCTAGAAAGATGAGGTTAAATTTGTGTATGGCATTATCAAGGGTTCGGTCAGAAAGGAAGAACCTGTTACGGAGCATGGCTAAGCATTTTGATGTGGAAGAAGGGTGAGGGGAGAAGAGGGTGTGGATGGAAGGAGGAGAGAAGGGGAGTGTGAGAGAGATGGACAGGAGTTGGGGCCAGGGGTAGGGTGACTATCACCAAAGAGTAATACATTTTGGGTAAACAGAGTTAGAGGAGCAATGTCAGAGCAGTAGGTGTGGTATTTACTGCTAGATTTGAGGGGTGTGTGGGAGTAATTTGATCTTGTGTAGGAGAGTGTTTGAGGAGCTGAATAATGTGGGAGCAGTTGAGAATGTGCGGACTGTTTCAGTATATTTTAGTGGCTGAATAAGAGTAGGAGGTAGGTTTATGGGTGGTAGGTTAGCATGGTATTTACTTGTGAGAGAGAGAGAAGAAGAGGAGTAGTAACGAAGATGAAAAGCATGTTAAGGAAGGGCGTGAAAGTAGGTGAAGAGGTAGTTTATGAGAGAAGAAGTTGGACTGAAAGGTAGGTTGATATGTGGCAGATACAATAGGGTGAAGGTGAATTATGGGAGTATTACAGAGAGTTAACAGGTGAAAAATGCTTTCTTCAGTTTTATAAACTTGTTCAAGTTTATGAAAGCTAAGCTGGACTTTCACAGTTTTTCTTTCTTTGTAACATGGCACGTCTAGTTCCAGAACATGCGATGGTTGCATTGCCTGGTTGTCCAGCAAATATGAAAGGGGGGAGCACCAAATAAATGTGATCCTGGAGTGGGTGGAATAAGCCCTGGAACTGGTGTGGAGCTGAACTTCATAGGATAGTCTGTTGACGCTACTTCAGTGACACATTTTTTTTCCTGTGGTTAATTGTATCTAGTCTTGTGAAAAAATGGTAACTCATTTGTCTGTGGTATTTTGTCTACTGTTCTGAAAAAAGGGCAATTCTCTAAGGGATACAGAAAGAAACACTGTTTAAGTAACTGTGATACAGGTCATCATAGTTAGTTGTCATACGGGTTATCCTGAGTAGAAGATATTTGTTACCATGACTTGAAAAGATCATGATATGGAATGATAATCTGGGGCATATTTAGGATCTAGTAGGTGGAACACTGGCTTTATAATACTGACATTTTTTCTTACATTTTGTTCAAAAAATTTTGAAAAAGAGGACCAAAAAAAAGTCCTTAACCTGAATAGAGTTGGTGATATCCAGGAGTTGGCTCTTCATACCATCAGAGAAAGGCTAACTTCTAAGCTAATCACTCCTCCTGATAAGACTGCCTGAAGCAGCAGCTCTGATGCTGGCATTAAGAACATCTTAGCCACACATGATAATATCAGATCCCTACTTACTAGCAGTTTGTGCAACTCTAATTATCTTTTCCATCACAAGAACATTATCTACTTGGAGCTGTGTCTTCTGTTTTTTTCTGGATATGACTCTGGGACTGTTACATGCAAGTCTAGTAGTTAAAAGCTCTGGTACTTAAGGAGACAGATATGTATAGTTTTTCTATTAATCTTATCCACAACTCTGCTTTTATCTCTGTGAAGTGCTTAGAATTAGAGATTTCTTAGAGTCCTTTTGAGATGCTATGTCCATAATCTGTCCGACTCTCAAATCTTGGAGGTAAACAAATTCTCATCATTCCCTAACCTAGAAATCTAGAAACCTAGAAAAAGAAGGAATAAAGGCAGGGCAGCTAACCTTTCCTCTGAAGGTGTTAAAAGCTAAGTAGTGTAACAGACTAAAATACTCCCATGAAAAACAACTTGTTTAAAAAAAAATAAATTAATAAAAAAAAAATGGAAGTAATCCCATTCATACAAAAACAGTAATGACTGATCTTCAGGTGCCAGAACCTCAGGCATTCATTCCAATTACATTATAGGCTGTTTTGAGGAGGACATCTAGCCAATTAACTTCTTACTCTTGGATGTCCCACCACTAACTCAACAAATTCAACCAATGAAGTAGTGGCAGAAACTGAGCAGACTTTTAAGCCTAGGTCAGAGATGTAACAGTCTAGTATGGATGCCTTTTGCAATGACCTCTAGGGAGAATTTTTGGCTAGAAAACTGGGAGCATCTCACATCAGCTATCATCTTGACAAGCATAAACAGTACTGACAAAAATGGTGAAATAACTGCTTCAATTCCTAGAATTTCCTTCACAGACAACAAGGTGGTATGGAGAATGTGGGAGATCATATAGACTTCAGCACATAGTGAAGAGTAGTGCATTTTCACACCAACGGCTGGAAAGGGAGAAGTCTCACTCTGTTCAGAAGGTCTAATTTTCTCAAGGGCTAATATCTCTTTCTGTACAGTGTTCAAAGATAGCTCAATAACATTTGGCTTCTTAAACCTTTTAAGAATCAAGCTCCTATAATTTTGTTTCCTTTGATAGCTTTATTTTCCACTAGATGATTTTGTCTGTTCCACTGATTTTTTTTAATAGAAAGATGTACAACAAGAGTGACAGTAACAACCTACTCAGGCTATAAAATGCATGAAAATTCTTTGTTCTTCCATTAAAAGTTTCTTATTAAAGTCTGTGCAGTGCTCACAGCTGTCATGATTTTTTTCTGCAATAAAAGACTTAGTGTATACGAAAAATCTTTCAGGGGAATCTGATACCTGCAAGAGAACTTACTGCTAATTTTCTCTTGCGACATCATTAGAATAGTGCAGTACCTTATGGAAAAAATTATTATCTGTAATAGCTAGATAATACTTAACAGAAAGATTGAATTGAACACTGATAAAATATGAGGCCTAGGAATCAACTCAACACATTTGGAGATGCAAAAAATACAGTTGTGTACACTTACCATAAATGTAGATGTTTGAGTGTATTCACTGTTGCAGGCATCACACTTGGGTTATCTGCCTGCAGGTAGCCCTCAGTTGGCTCGAATACCAGAGACTTAGTATTTCTGCTTCAGTTGCTGTCGCTCCAGGTCTGACGTCAGGTTGTCAGGGGTATAAAAACAGGTAGCCGACGCCATTACATCAGTTTTTCTTGCCCCAAATGTCAGGAGCCCCTCAAAAGGGAGCTAAGCTATGGTGGAAAAATCTCCACCAGTAAAAAGTAAATACCGATAGCCAAACCCCTGCAAGGGGTGAGTAGTATACACAGAGGAGAGAGAGACAGAGAGAGAAAAAAGGGGGCTGGAGGGAGGGAAATCAGGACTGCAGCAGTGAATACACTAGAACCTCTACATTTATGGGAAGTGTACACAACTGTACTATGTTCATTGTGTTTCACTGTTGCAGTCATCACACTTGGGTTGATTCCCAAAGCTGTAGAATGGGTGGAGGCAGTCAAGAAGAGGTTGAGCTGGCTAGTATGCCCTGCAGGACTGCAGTTGCAAAACCTGCCCTGGATTTGGAAAATATATGCAGGTGATAATGCTTGGTGAATGTGTATACAGAGCTCCAGGTAGCAGCCTCCAGAATGTCCCTGGTATGGACTCCCTTGAGGAATGCTGTAGAGATAGAAGTTGCCTTAGTGGAATGTGTTCTGACCCTATGAGGGGTTGGTTTCCCATGGTGTTTGTAGCAGAACTGGATACAGTGTGCCATCCATTTCGAAATTGTCTGTTTTGAAATGGCCTTGCTCTCTGCCCCTGGTGCAAAAGTGAGTAGTAACTGTTCAGATTTCCTGAAGGCTTTAGTCCTATCCAGGTAGAATCTGAGCAGACAGTGCACATCCAAAGAGTGCAGGATCCTTTTTCCTTTACTTTGAGGATTAGGGAAGAAGGTTGGCAAATGATAGATTGGTTGAGAACCACACTGGACACCACTTTGGGCATAAAGGAAGGATTAGTCCTGAGGGAGACCATGTCAGCATGAAAAATAATGAAGGGTTACATAGCCATAAGTGTTTGTAGTTCAGACACTCTTCTTGCTGAAGTGATGGCCAGGAGCAATGCTGTTTTCCAAGAGAGGAATTTTAAGTCTGCTGACACTGCAGGCTCAAAAGGGGGCAGCGTGAGCTTTTCCAGTACAAAGATAAGGTCCCAAGCAGGGGTGGGTGCTCTCCTTGGTGGCCTTAAGTTGTTTGGCACTGTCAGGAACTGTTTGATAAGACAGTGAGAGAATAGGAGTGGCTCAGAGTTGTAGTGAGCCAAGATGGCAGAGGCATGGATCTTAAGGGAGGAGAAGGATAGGCCTCTGTGAAGTAGATCTGCTAAGTAATCCAGGATTAGAGGTAGGGAGGGCAGAGTTGTGTCCTCTTCTTGAGATTGAATCCAGGAGCAATACATTTTCCACTTATCAGCATAGGATTTCCTTGTACTGGGCCTTCTGGCTACAAGAATGATATCCAGTACCTGCTTGCTTAGGCTGGTCACTGGGGGAGAATTCAAGGAATAAGCCAGGCTGCAAGACTTAGGGTTTGCAGTTGCGGATGCAAGATCTGTCCCCCCTGCTGAGTAAGCAGGGTTGGGCTCTGGGGTAGGTGCCAGGGTGGCAGTGGAGACCAGTTGCACAGGAGTGGGTACCAGTGCTGACATGGCCAATCCGGGGCAATCAGAATTGTCCTTTGCCTGTCCTGTCTTATCTTGAGCAATATTCTTTGGAGAAGGGGCAGAGGGGGAAATGCATAGATTGAGAGGTTTACCCACTGGAAGGATAGGGCATACACTTTCCAGGCCCTGCTGTGAGGTGTCCTGGTGCAGAATTTTCTGAGCTGGTGATTGCAGGGGGAGGTAAAGAGATCCACCTCTGGGGTCCCCCATTTCTGAATCAGAAGGTTGAAGGTTCTGGGCTCTAGTTGCCACTTGTATGAGTCTAGGAGATTTCTGCTTAAGTTGTCTGCCAGTATGTTTTGTTTGTCTGGCAGGAATTGAGCTTGCAGGTGGATCTGTATGTCCAAGGCTGTGTTCCACAGGGCCATGGCTAGCCTGCAGAGTGGGAAAGAGTGGGTTCCCCCCTGCTTGTTTATGTACCACATAACCATGGTGTTGTCTGTTTTTATTAACAGGGGTCCTGGTAAGAGTAAGTGTCTGAAAGCTGTTAGAGCATGCTGCACAGCTAGCATCTCTTTTTGGTTTATGTGCAGATTAATTTGACTTGGCCTCCAGTGGCCCTGAATGCACTTGTCGTCCAAGGTGTGCCCTCCAGGCATAATGTGATGCGTCTGTGGTTAGGGTCTGGGTGGCATGGGGTTGAGTAAATGGTAGTCCCTTGTTGTGATTGCATGCTGCTGCCCACCAAAGAAGCTCTGTCATTGGACAAGGTATGATAGGAATGACGGTTTCCAGGTCCTGAGAATGTTGGCACCAAAGACTTTTTAAGTACCATTGAAGTTTCCTCATATGCAGTCTGGCATATGGAATTAGCAGGATGCATGAGGCCATGAACCCTACGGCCTGCAGGATTTTCCTTGCGTATAGCTGGGTTCTGGTGGCAACTGACTGAAGTAGTCTGTCAGATAGATTTGTTTTTATGGTGTCAGGAATGCCTTCTGGGATGCTGTGTCCAAGCTTGCTCCAAGGAATACAATATTTTGACTGGGGACTAGTTTTTATTTCTTTTCATTTATGCTGTACCCCAGGGAGGTTAGCAGACGTTTTACAAATGTCAGGTGCTGCAACAGCATTTCCTGACTGTTTGCCTGAATCAGGCAGTCATCCAAGTACGGGTAAATTTGAAATTTTCTCTGTCTGCAGTAGGCAATTGCTGGAGCCAGGCATTTTGTGAATACTCTGGGAGCAGTGGATAAGCCAAAGGGAAGTGCAGAGAACTGATAATGCATAGATCCTGTCCTGAAGCGTAGATATTTCCTGCATGAGTCCCTTATAGGGATGTGCAGATAGGCTTCTTTTAAGTCTAGGGTAGCTAAGCAGGCATCTTTGGCCAGCATAGGAAGAAGCTGCTACAGGGTGAGCATTTTGAATTTTGGTACCACCAGGAAGGTGTTTAGGATGGAAAGATCTATGATTGGGCACCAAGTGCCCTCTTTTCTGGGTACCAGAAAAAGTCTGGAATAGAACCCTTGACCTATTTGTTCTGCAGGAACAAGTTGAATTGCCCTTATGGAGAGCAGGCATTGAACTTGGTTTTGTGCTTCTGCCCACTGGTTTGGAGGAAGGTCTGGAACCCTTTTGGGGTTGGCAGTGAGTAGAAGTAAAATTTGTACCTCTGGGAAATAATGTTGAGGACCCATCGGTCTTTGGTGATGGAAGTCCAGTTTTTTGCATGATGGGCAAGTTTTCCTCCTAGGGGCACAAGCAGTTGGGTGGAGGTAGGAAGTGGAGTTGAGAAGTCACTGGGAATTCTTTCCATAAAGGGGTGGCTTAGCACTCCGTGTTTTTGAAGTGGAGGCACTCCATTGCTTAGATCTCTGCATACCCTGAGACTGTAGTCTGGGGAGTCTGTTTCCCCAGGGTCTAGTTTGAGGTGGCCTTGAGGGGGCTGGAAAGGACCAATGTTTCGAGGGGCAATGCCTACTGAATCTAAGTGGCTGTACTTGCAAAAAATCTTTGACTGTCTGCATAGATTTAGGTTTTTCTTCCATCTTTTTAAGAACCTCTTCTGCTTTAGTGCCAAACAGTTTGTCCTTATTCAAAGGAGCGTCTAGTAATTTTGATTTGACATGATCTGGCAAGGTTTGTTCCTTAAGCCAAGCATGCCTTCTCAGTACAGAACCAATGACTGCTGCCCTGCAAGATACTTCTAGGGCGTCAAAGCCACACTGCAATGTATGCTTGCTGACTTGGCTTGCAGAATGTATAAGCTCTTGTAGTTCTTTATTTTCTGCACAGTCAGTAAAGGTAGCTGTTTTTTGCTTAATAAGTTCCATAATATGTTGTTGGTACTTCAGCATATGAAACTGGCAATTCAAAGCCCTAATGGCTAGAGTTGCAGAGGTGTTATACTTTCTTACCACATCTCTCTAAAGCTCTGGAGTCCCTGTCCGAAGGGGTGGGATACTTAGCTGTAGTTGCCTTGATACCTTTAGGCCCCTGTGCAATGACCTCTGGGTCAGCAGTAGGATTTTTGAAAAGGAATTTGTGAGAGTCAGGTACTCTGTAGTACCTGTCTAGTTTCCTAGGTGCAGGAAGTAAGGTATCAGGAGTTAAACTGGATTCCATAAAGACATCATCCACAACATCCAGGACTGGGGGTATTGCTAAGGGCCTATGTTGAGGCAAGTCTAGAAATTCTCTGAGTCTCTTTTTGGACTGAGGATAGTCTTGGCATTCCCAGTAGAAATGCTCTCTTAAAGTATGCAAGGTTTCACCAAAAGAAAAATCCTCTGGAGGAGAAGCAGAGGGAATAGATTCTTCTGCATCTGAATCCTCATAAGCAGATAAAGGCATGTCCTCATAATCAGATACCTCAGAGTCGTCAGACTCTTGGTCTGTTAAAACTGCTGGGGACGGGTCTATTTTCCTCTTAGCAGGGGAAGGCTGACTTCCCCTAATCAACATAATAAGGTCTTCTGCTATTTTAAGCATTTGATGTTGCGGCAAGGAAAAAGGTGCATGTTTTTGGGTCATCGGTTTTTTAGGCATAGAGCATACTCTTGGCCTTAGAAACTGTAGTTTTAGACAGAACAGAAGATGCAAAAGAAGTCATCAGTTTGTGTAGAATATCGGCAGTGCAAAGAACTTCTTCAGAAGCCATTGCCTGCTCAGCAGCTCCAGACCCATCCAAGGTAGAGACATCCACAGGTTCTGTCGAAGAAGAGTCTTGCGGCATACTGGACTCAGAACGGGTTTCGGCAGAGGCCCATGAATCCACTGAAGTGTGCATCAGGGGCTGCAAAAGCACCTCACACTGAGTACCGCCAAACTGGTGACTAGCTTAACGGAAGCGTTTTCAGCAGCTTTAGACCTGTGCGATCTGTCTCTGTCAATATCCTTACGTTTTTTCGGTAGATTGGTAGTCGGATGGCATACCGATGCCATTTCAAAATACAGAGAGCAAAAGTATTTAACAACAAAAATGGCCCGATGAATAGTTCGGGCGTTGAACAAGGCACAAAACTGACAGCGGGGGACGTCATGGTCAGGGCCTAAACAGGTGACGCAGTAAGAATGGAAATCTCGGTCTGGTATTTGCTTTCCACAGGCAAGACAATTGTTAACATTCAAAAAAAGAAGAAGTAAGTAGCGTCACCAAAGGCAGAGCACATCAAAATATAAAACCCCACAAACAAATGGTTCTGCCACCAATTCCACTTAAAAACACTTGAAACTTGAAAACTTTAATAAAATATACGATGATAAGATAAAATAAAATAAAATAAATCCTCAGGATTTGAAAAAGGTATTATACTGAAAGCGCTTATCTGGTTTATGAGCCAGTGTGTTTATTTTATTTTATCTTATCATTGTATATTTTATTAAAGTTTTCAAGTTTCAAGTGTTTTTAAGTGGAATTGGTGGCAGAACTATTTGTTTTTGGAATTAACGTTTTCTGACATTGGTTAGAGCAAGAAAAAAGGCTCCCCAATAGGGTACTTAGCTTTCAAAGACTTCAGGATAATTCAATTCAATAAAGAAAACTCAGGTAGCGGCCAACCGGCACTTGTGCGAACTGCTTCTGCTACAGGCTAATCAGCAAGAAAGACTGATATAATGGCGTCGGCTGCCTGTTTTTATATCCCTGATGACCTGACGTCATACCTGGAGCGACAGCAACCGATGCAGAAATACTAAGTCTCTGGTATTCGGGCCGACATAGGGCTACCTGCAGGCAGATAACCCAAAAGTGTAATGACTGCAACAGTGAAACACGAAGAACATCTGGGCAACTATTTTAGCAACCATTCATTTCAGGCATCTAAAGAAATAAGTAAACATTTGGGGCACTGTATTTTACAAATAGGTTCCCCTCTAATGGCCATAGTATGATACTGCAACCTCATGCCGTGAGGAAAATCAGAATGCTCCAAAAATTTAGGCCTGGAGACTAGCATTTATTTCAGCAACATCCTATTCATACTATGAATTCCAGCACATTGCTTACAATGATGTCTAATGAAGACATTCCTGGGTCAAATATTTAAAGATTAATGGCCATGGGGAGTCTCTGTGGTATTCAATTGAAAGCAGACAGTCAAAGGTGTCCTGAAGAGAGTTCAGAGTCGAGTACTGCTCCAAACATAAATTTATTACTTAAAAAAACTCAAAAAACAACAAAAGAGATTAAGCGCTTTTGTCCTCTGGTAACTGGACTTCATCAGAACAATTACCCATAAGTCAAGAAGCCTTTTTATACATCATACTAAATTAATTGATTACATAATATTCAAATTAGTAAAATTTCCTCAGAGTGCCAGCATAAACAGCTACAATGTTGTCAAACCTACTAATAAAAACATATAAGCATTGCAAAGAAATAATTTACAACAATACGCAGTGCACTTAAAAGATTACTGCAGCTAAAATTAAAACCATTTTTTTCAGTTTTTTATATAATACTCTTAACTAAATTTTTTTTCTACCCTATGTGACTCATATCAAATGTGTATCCTATGGCATCAATGCATAATTACCCCAAATAATATCAAGCTTTGAGTTTTAATATGCTGGAAATTGAAACATTTTCATTTAAACCTGGCGGCTGGGTGGCATTGGTCCTAAGTCGCCATTTAAGTTCTAAGAAGTCATCACTTGCTCCCCTCCACTCACCTAAGTTAACTTGCTCAATAATGCAAAACTTAAACTGGTGCATGGGGCTGGATTTAATATGTTTATATAGGGCATTGTTTTCATCTTTCATTTTGATGTCGTATATGTGTTGATATATCCTTTGCCTGCATTTACATTTAGTTTTCCCTATGTAGAATGCTGTGCAAAGTGTGCGTATCCCTAGACAAACAATGCCCTTAGTGGAACATGTAAACCTGCCACAGGGTTTGATGCACCCAAAGCCATGTATTAAAGGAAGAACCTTTCATAACATACTTGCATTGATTACAGTTTCCGCATTTGACCATTCTCCCCTTATTTTCACTTCTTCCCATTCTTTCTAGTATCAATTTAAAACTAGGAGCTTTGTTGTATATCATTACTGGTCTTTTTCCCACTGCACTAAAGTGGTCCGGGTTGACTTCAAAGAGCCCAATTTCTTTCTAAAATCTCTCTTAAGTCATCAAATTCATTAGTGTAAGGCAGCACCATTCCATTGCTGAATTGATTACCACTTGTTCCCTGTACTTTGTCGCCCATTCTATCACTAGGGGTGGTGAGTATATCAGTAGGCCCTCCTAATAATGGAATAAAATGCCCTGAGGACCTCTTCCTACAGACTTCATCAAAGATGTTTTTCATAAAAATGTCTGGGTATCTCCTCTGTACAAACATACCTTTAAGTATATCTAATTCCACCTGGAAGTGATCATCTCCTGACACCATTCTTGCTAGTCTCACACATTACAATCGACTTTTTTGGTGTAGTGGATGCATACTCTCAAAGTGTAATAGAGAACTAGAATAGCTATGTTTCCTGTATGAAGTTGAATCAAATCCTCTCAACATAATTTTGGTAAGTGTTATATCCAGAAAATGTACAGTGTCCCCCTGAATATCCATGGTGAATTTCAAGAAATCTGTAGTAGTATGTAAATAGTCAAAAAACATATCCAATTTATCTACAGTGTCAATCCAGAAAAAAAACATATCATCTAAAAAATGTCCATAGAATGTCCAACATTCCTTAAATTCTGAATTAAGCATATAGTTCCATTCCCAATAGTAAAGGACTGTTTGCAAACATGGGGACACAAGGTGCCCCCATTGCTACTCCTATTTCCTGCCGAAAGTACTGGCCCTCAAACATTAAGAAGTTGTTTTCTAAGACTACTTCAATGAGTTCCCTGAGCTTATCCAGCTTTCTTTGGCCCAGTACTCAAAATAATATCCAGATTTGAGTTTTAATATGCTGGAAATTGCAATATTTTCATTTAAACCTGGTGGCTGGGTAGCATTGGTCCTAAGTTGCACTGCTTACTGTTGTAAATTATTTCTTTGCAACTGTTACATGTTTTTACTAGTATTTTTGACAACATTGTAGCTGTTTATGCTGGCACTCTGAGGAAATTTTACTAATTTGAATATTATGTAATCAATTAATTTAGCATGATGTATAAAAAGGCTTCTTGACTTATGGGTAATTGTTCTGATGAAGTGCAGTTACCAGAGGATGAAAGCACTTAACCTCTATTGTTGTTTTATGAGTTTTTTTAAGTAATAAATTTATGTCTGGAGCTGTACTCGACTCTGAAGTCTTTTCCCACCAGTGTGACTGTTCTTGGTTTCTGGATTGAATTTGTGTCCTGAAGAGATGGTGGTGGGACTCCAGAAAGCAGGAATGGGGAAAATGAAGGGTCTGGAATGCAAAGTCCAATCGAACTAGAGACTGTAGATATGCTAGTTATGTTATGCCACATACAGCAAAAGAAAGTAATCATATGAACATGCACTCTCCCACTCAGCTGCAAAACCTGGAATTGTCTCTTGATTAACGATTTTTGAAATTTGCTGGACATCATCCTCACCCAAATAACAAAATAAACATTCAATGAAAAAAAAAATATATTAGCTGATAAATTATAGGTCTCCACAGATAATAAAGACAGCTAATTATACTATCAAAGCAGGAGCAAACACATCAAAAGTTGTACAGTTTAATACTGAAGTCACACACGCAACTAAAAATATTGCAGTTTGTGGATAAAGCTAGAGTTTGAGAAGTGCTAAAAATGGAAGACACTAAGTATCACATACCTCTTATTTACTAAAAATAGAGCCATTGGCTTACCTTTGGACATTGGACTGTGCAGGGTCCTGGGGTGGGCCTTGGTACAACATCCTAAAATAAAATTGCAGAAGTTAGGACATGATTACTTAACTGCATATTAAAAAGGTTCTCAGTGTTGTACACAAGGAAAAAATATTTTCCAGAGAAAGCATTTCCCCACTTCTGGAAACCAGCAACATTTTTGAACAAAAAGCATGACAACAAATGATTTCATCATGAGATTTATAGTGGTTTCATTTTGTGTGTATAAAAAGATTAGTATGACAGTGCCTGGATTTCAGAGAATTTCTCTCTCCTCAATGCCAAGTGCTCAGAGCAAACTTGATTTGTCAGTCAGCCTGACAGATAAAAATTTCAAGTCAAAGACAAGGTAAAGCTGGACTAAGAAACACCTCATTAGCATCTCATTATAATGCTTTTTATTCAAACATTGAGTTGTCACATTTGACAGTGCTAGTGTTCTTCTTAGCAGCCTGTGTTTCACATTGGCAAACACACCCAAATATAAACACATACGTACATACATAAAGATACACAGACACATATACACAGACATGTCATTCATGCTCCTACACACACACACACACACACACACACACACACACACACACACACACACACCACTAACACATGTTGATTAGGTCGTCAGAGTCCATCAGTAGTAGGAGTAACATTGAGTGACTGGCAGTAATGGCAGGCATGAGCCAGCAGGGATAGTCTCAGTCCAAATCCCTGTCAAAAAGTGTGAGAATCATAAATGGGAGTCCTGGAGCTCTGAGAAATTAAGTCTGATTTCAATCAAAGATATGTCAAATATCACAACTCTAGTAAAAGGTTTAGATCTAACTCTAAGAGCACTGTAACTTACTGCATATCTCACAACTGTTCAGATTTTGCAGAATGTCCAGATTTTGCCTCAAATTTTGGTCTCTTCCTCATAAAATCTGTGATTTTTCTGGCAAATAATTGAGGATTGAAGTCACTAAATAATTATGTACATTTGAGTTTTAAACTTCATATCCTTCAGAAAATTCATAAAGTACAGTTGTGTACACTTACCATAAATGTAGATGTTCAAGTGTATTCACTGTTGCAGTCATCACATTTGGGTTATCTGCTTGCAGTAGCCCTCAGTCGGCCTGATTATCAAAGTCTTGGGTCCTGCGTCAGTTGCTGTCTCATCTTCCATGACGTCAGGTAGTCAGGGGTATAAAGCATGCAGCTGACGCCATTACATCAGTTTTTCTTGCCCCAGATGTCAGGTGCCCCCCCCCCCCAATGGGATGCAATTAAATATGTATATATATATATATATATATATATATATATATATATATATATATTTGCAAGGTTATACCTCCAACAAAAAAGCATATACACCAAAAAGCTTTTAAGCATAGTAAAAAGGAATAGGGGTATAGCCAAAAGAAGTCAGGGGGCTGAAGGAAGGGTAACCAGGACTGCAACAGTGAATACACACGAACATCTACATTTCTGGTAAGTGTACACAACTATACTATGTTCTTCGTGTTTCACTGTTGCATTCATCACTTTTGGGTAGATTCCCAAAGCTAAGGATGGGAGGAGGAATTTAGATAGCAGTAGGAACAGCTATAAGGCCCTGCAAGACTGCAGTGGCAAAACCATCTCTGGATTTAGAGAAAATTGGAAAATGGTAATGCTTGGTGAAAGTATGTACAGAACTCCAGGTAGCAACTTCTAGGATGTCCCTGGTAGGGACACCTCTGAGAAAGGCTGTAGAGGTAGATGCAGCCCTGGCTGAATGTGGTCTTATCCCTTGAGGAATAGGTTTTCCATGGTGCTTATAGCAGAAATGAATGCAATGGCCTATCCATTTAGAAATGGCTTCCTTTGAAATGGCCTTCCACTCTGCCCCTGCAGCAAATGCCACCAGCAGCTGTTCAGATTTCCTGAGAGGTTTAGTCCTGTCCAAGTAAAATCTAAGTTGACTGTGCACATCTAAGGAGTGCAGTATCTATTCCCCTTTGTTATGTGGATTAGAAAAGAAGGTTGGCAAATGAATGGACTGATTAAGAGCCACACTGGATACTACCTTGGGCATGAAGGAAGGATTGGTCCTAAGGAACACCCTGTCTGCGTGAAAGATGATGAAAGGCTCCACTGCCATAAGGGCCTGTAATTCAGACACCCTTCTTGCTGAAGTGGTGGCTAAAAGGAAGGCTGTTTTCCAAGAAAGGAATTTCAACTCTGCATTTGCAGCTGGCTCAAAAGGAGGTATTGTAAGTTTTTCCAATACAAAGAAGAAAAATAAACCACTCTGTGCTGCAACCTCAAAACATGTATGCCCAACGGGCATGGAATGAAGTAGACAGGTAGTAAAACATGGGTTTATTGCTGTAACGAACACCAAGCATAAAATCCAATACAGGTAAAAGGCAGAGCATGTAAATCCACCACTTCCAATAAAAACACAGAATTGTATCCAACACATTCAAGCGCTTTCGTCCTGCTCTAGAATTTCTTCAGAACTGTGTAAACTAAAAAAATACCCACATTTATACCAAACAATTAACCAGTGACATCACAAAAACAAATTAACCCTATAAATACTAAATAAGGTTTGAAGAATTCCATTAAAGTAAAAGGAAAAATAAATAAGAAAAATAAATGTGTTGCATATACAATTTTTACATAAGCACATTTATTATTTACTATCAGAAAGTATCCTACCAAATCACAAAACACTAGCCCTGTACTTCAATTCAGGTTTAATTGATACATTGTCATTAATGCCCAGAATCACCATGGCATTAAGCCTCAATTGCCATCTCATTTCTGCTCGCCCCAAATTGTTTTTCCAACCCCCCCCCTCTCGGGTTGTTATCAGTAACCTCCAAAATACCAAACAGAAAAAAGTGATTGGGATAATGTTTAATATGCCTATATATGGCATTATTTTCATGTTTATTTCACAGCGTAAAAATGTTCATAAATCCTACTTCTGAAAGTTCTTTCTGCCTTGCCCACATAAAAATGTGGAAATTCTTGACAAATAGCTGTATAAACAAGACCCTTACTTGAACAGAACCCAGCAACTAGTTTTATCTCTCTGTCCCTTGTTTCCAGTAATACTGAGGATCCAACTAGAATAAATCTGCAATACTCACATGCCCCACATCTAAAAGTCCCTCTCACATTATTCCTAACATTAATAGAGTGTTCTAACAAAAATTTAAATTATAGTTGGTTTTATAGACAAAAGTTGGTTCTTGTCCTACTACTTCTAGTATTTCCTCATTCCCTTTAAATAGCACCCAATTCCAAAATAATTATTTTACGTTCGAAGGGGAATACTATCGTCAGGTTACGGGTGTAGCCATGGGCACTAGCTGTGCTCCATTGTTTGCCAATCTTGTAATGTATGGGTGTGAGAAACAATATATTTTTAAATCCCCTTTCTCTGTGCATTGGATTCACTATTTGCGATACCTGGACGATATTTTTATTTTATGGAAGGTGGGAGAGATGAATGAGGAATACATGAAATATCTAAACAATATTTGTGAATATTTTTAATTCACTGGTACTTTTAACAATAATAGTATTAATTATCTTGATGTTTTGATTAGTAAGAACTATGATAATGGGAATTTTGAATCTCAAATTTATAGGAAACCCACTTTCTCTAATGATTATTTAGAGTTCAAAAGTAACCACCCTTTATATACAAAAAGAAACATAGTAAAGGGTCAAATGGTCCGGGTAGCTAGAATGTGTGCAAACTTGGATATAGTGAAAAGAGAAATGGGCACATTAGTAAAACTTTAAAAGTTTTATCGTACCCATTTGTGAGCAAGTCATAAATGAGTGGGGTGGTAGATATAAACCATTGTTGGGATTCCAACTATTGAAGGAGAATGAAGTTAATATAAAGA
The DNA here is from genome assembly GCF_019279795.1 of Protopterus annectens. Classification (NCBI taxonomy): domain Eukaryota; kingdom Metazoa; phylum Chordata; order Ceratodontiformes; family Protopteridae; genus Protopterus; species Protopterus annectens. Next base: position 1,999,957,644 of record NC_056739.1, read on the forward strand.
AATATTACACACAATCTATCATAGTAACTTATGGAGAATCTTGTGGTAAGATCAGGGATATTGTTAAGAGGAATTGGGTGCTATTTAAAGGGAATGAGGAAATACTAGAAGTAGTAGGACAAGAACCAACTTTTGTCTATAAAACAACTATAATTTAAATTTTTTGTTAGAATACCCTATTAATGGTAGGAATAACGTGAGAGGGACTTTTAGATGTGGGGCATGTGAGTATTGCAGATTTATTCTAGTTGGGTCCTCAGTATTACTGGAAGCAAGGGACAGAGAGATAAAACTAGTTACCGGGTCCTGTTCAAATAAGGGTCTTGTTTATACAACTATTTGTCAAGAATGTCCACATTTTTATGTGGGCAAGGCAGAAAGAACTTTCAGAAGGAGGATTTATGAACATTTTTACGATGTGAAAAAATATGATGAAAATAATGCCATACATAGGCATATTAAAAATGATCCCAATCACTTTTTTCTGTTTGTTATTTTGGAGGGTACTGATAACAACCCGAGAGGGTGGGATTGGAAAAACAATTTGGGGCGAGCAGAAATGAGATGGCAATTGAGGCTTAATGCCACAGTGATTCCGGACATTAATGACAATGTATCAATTAAACCTGAATTGAAGTACAGGGCTAGTGTGTTGTGATTTGGTAGGATACTTTCTGATAGTAAATAATAAATGTGCTTATGTAAAAATTATATAAGCAACACATTTATTTTTCTTATTTATTTTTTCTTTTACTTTAATGGAATTCTTCAATCCTTATTATTTATAGGGTTAATTTGTTTTTGTGATGTCACTGGTTAATTGTTTGGTATAAATGTGGGTGTTTTTTTAGTTTACACAGTTCTGAAGAAGTCCTAGAGCATGACGAAAGCGCTTGACTGTGTTGGATACAATTCTGTGTTTTTATTGGAAGTGGTGGATTTACACGCTCTGCCTTTTACCTGTATTGGATTTTATGCTTGGTGTTCGTTACAGCAATAAACCTGTGTTTTACTACCTGGCTACTTCATTCCATGCCCATTGGACATACATTTTTTGAGGATGCAGCACAGAGTGGTTTGTTTTTCTTCTTGGTGGCCTTCCCACTCTGGACACTGGTTTGTTTTTTCTGTTTTTTTTTTCCATTACAAAGTTAAGGTCCCAGGCTGGAGTAGGGGCTCTCCTGGGTGGTCTTATGTTTTTGGACCCTCTGAGGATCTACTTGAGCAGTGAATGAGAGAAGAGGGCTGGCTCTGTGTTGTAATGAGCTGAAATGGCTGAAGCATGAATTTTGATGGAGGAAAAGGAAAGGCCCTTGTCAAGCATCTGAGTTAAGTATTGAAGAAGCTGAGGTAAATTGGGTGCTGTTGTGCTCATCCCCTGAGTTTGGTTCCAAGAACAGAATCTTTTCCATTTTTCAGCATAAGATTTTCTAGTACTAGGCCTCCTTGCCTCCAGAATGACATCCAACACTTGTTTACTGAGGGATGGTAACAGAGAAATCAGGTAATTAGCCAGGCTGCCAGGTTCAGGGTTTGAAGCTGAGGGTGCAGAATCTGGTCCTTCTGCTGGGACAGCAGGGTAGGGGTCTGAGGCAGGTGCTATGGTGCCAGGAGTAACACATTGCGCAAGAGGGGGTACCAGTGTTGGCGTGGCCAGTCTGTTGCAATCAGTATCATCCTTGATTTGTCCTGTTTGATCTTTAGTAGTACCTTGGAGAGGAGAGGCAGAGGAGGAAAGGCATAAACTGATAAATTTTTTCCAGGTGAAGGACGGGGCATCCACTTTCCAAGCTTGTTTGTGGGGAGTCCTTGTGCAGAATTTGTCCAATTGGTAGTTGTGGGGGGAGGCAAACAGGTCTCTCTCTGGGCTCCCCCATTTGTTTATCAACATGTTGAATGTCTTTGGTTCCAGTTTCCACTCATGTGGGTCCATGAGATTTCTGCTTAGATCGTCTGCCAGTGTATTTAGCTTTCCTGGCAGGAATTGAGCCTGTAGGTGCACTTGGTAGCTCAAGGCTGTGTTCCACAGAGCCATAGCTAGTCTGCAGAGAGGGTATGAGTGGGTTCCCCCCTGCTTATGTACCACATAACAGTGGTGTTGTCCGTCTTTACCATTAATTGTCCTGGATGACTGTGGTCCTTGAAGGTTGTCAGAGCATTCTGTACAGCTAACATTTCTTTTTGATTGATATGCAAGTGCATTTCACTTGGGTTCCATTTGCCCTCAATGCACCTCCCTAACAAGTGAGCTCCCCATGCATAGTCTGATGCATCTGTTGTTAGGGTTTGGGCAGCAGGGGGTAGAGTGAATGGCAGTCCCTTGTTTTGGTGGCAGGCCTCTGCCCACCAAAGGAACTCTAACTGTAGGCAAGGTATGATAGGAATCATTGCTTCTAGATCCTGAGAATGTTGACACCATAGGCTTTTTAGATACCACTGTAGTTTCCTCATATGCAGTCTTGCATATGGAATTATGAGAATGCAGGAGGCCATAAACCCCAAGGCTTGCAGTATTTGTCTTGCAGATAGCAGGGTCTTTGTGGCCATTAGTTTGAAGTAAGCTGTCAAATGAACTTGTTTCTCTGACATGAGGAAAGCCATCTGGGAAGTTGTGTTCAAGCTTGCTCCAAGGAATACAATTTGTTGGCAGGGTACCAGATGTGATTTATTTTCGTTTATAGTGTACCCCAGAGAAGTTAGCAGTTTTTGTACAAATGCCAGATGATTCAATAGTATGTCCTGGCTTTCTGCCTGAATTAGACAATCGTCCAGGTATGGGTATATTTGAATATTTCTTTGCCTGCAAAATGCAATGACTGAAGCTAGGCACTTAGTGAATACTCTGGGCGCAGTAGATAAGCCAAAGGGCAGTGCAGAGAACTGATATCGCATGAAGCCTGCTTTGAAGCATAGGTATCTTCTGTAAGATTCCCTGATTGGGATGTGCAGGTAGGCTTCCTTTAAATCCAGTGTTGCCAGCCAGGCATACTTGCCTAGCATAGGAAGCAACTGGTGAAGAGTTAGCATCTTGAATTTTGGGATCACCAAAAAAGTGTTTAGGATAGAGAGATCCAGGATAGGATGCCAGGAATTGTCTTTTCTAGGCACTGGAAAAAGTCTTGAGTAGAAACCTTGTCCCCTTTCCTCTTCTGGGACAGTTTGAATAGCCTTTATATTTAAAAGAGAGAGAACTTGCTTTTGAGCCTCTGCCCACTGATTTAGGGGTAGATCTGGCCAACCGTTTGGGGTTGGTAAGGTGTGGAAGTGGAATCTGTATCCTTGGGAAACTATATTTAAAACCCATTTGTCCTGGGTAATGAGTTCCCAGTTTTTTGCCTGCAGAGCATTCTTTCCCCCTAAAGGAGCAATCAGTTGAGAAGGGCTTGGAAGTTTTAAAGTTAAGTCATTGAGACAGTTTACCATAAGGGGGAGTCTTACTACTCCCTGCTTTGGAAGTGGGAGCCCCCCCACTGCTTAGTCCTGTGCGTACCTTGGGCCTAAAGCCTGAGTATTCTGCTGGTTCTGGGTTTGGACTGAGAAGGCCTGGAAGAGGCAGGAAAGGACCAATTTTTAGAGAGCCAATGACTACTAAATCTTGGATGCTGTACTTGTAGGAAATCTTTAACAGTTTGCATAGATTTAGCTTTTTCCTCCATCTTTTTAAGTACTTCTTCTGCTTTGTTGCCAAGCAGGTGGTCCTGATTTAAGGGAGCATCCAGCAATTTAGCTTTAATATGATCTGGCAAAGATTACTCCTTAAGCCAAGCATGCCTTCTAAGTACAAACCCAGTAACAGCAGCCCTGCAAGATGCCTCCAGTGAATCAAAACCACAATGCAAAATATATTTTCCAACTTGTTCAGCAGAATGCATTAAATCCTGTAAATCCTTATTTTCAGCACAGTCAGGAATCAACATCATTTTCTGTTTAAGCAATCCAATAATATGCTGCTGATACTTTAACAAATTAAACTGGCAGTTTAAGGCCCTAATGGCCAAGGTTGCAGAAGTGTATACCTTCTTACCCCATCTATCCAGCGCCCTGGAATCTCTATCAGAGGGGGTAGGATTTTTGGCAGTAGTAGTCTTAATGCCATTGGGTCCCTGTGAAATGGTCTCAGGATCCGCAGTAGGATTTTTAAAGAGGAACTTGTGAGAGTCAGGAGCCCTGAAATATCTATCTGGTTTTCTGGGAGCAGGAGGTAAGGAGTCAGGGGCCAAGCTAGACTCCGAAAAGGCATCATCAACAATGTCCAGAACAGGGGGGATAGCTTAAGGCCTGTGCTGGGGCAGGAGTAAGAAATCCCTAAGCCTCTTTTTAGAATCAGAGTAATCCTGGCTTTCCCACCGAAAATGCTCCCTAAGAGTATGCAAGATTTCACCAAAAGACAAATCCTCTGGAGTGGAAGCAAAGGGAATAGAGTCCTCTGCATCAGAATCCTCATAGGTAGATAAGGGTAGATCCTGGTCATCAGAGGAAACAGAAATTTCAGAATCCTGATCAGAAGAATCATAAGCAAATTCAGTCTTACGTCTCTTAAAGGGAGAAGGTTGGCTTCCCCTGATTAAAGTAATAAGGTCTTCAGCCATTCGTATAATTTGTTTTTAGACATACAGGCCTGACCATGCGGTCTGGGCATCGGTTTTCTAGGCATGGATCGAGTTTTAGACCTTGAAGAAGAAGATGGCATCAGTTTAATATGCAAGTCAGTAGGCCTGAATACACCCTCAGAAGCCGGTGCCTGCACAGTGGCTCCGGACCCATCCAAGGTAGAGACATCCGCAGGTTCCACAGTTGAAGCATACCGGACTCTGAATGGGTCTCAGTAGAGGTCTGCGAATCTGATATAGCGGGTATCAGGGGCTGCGAAAGTGCCTCACTGAGTACTGGTGAACTGGCGACTAGCATAGGAGAAGCATCAGTGGCAGCTTTGGACGTAGGCGGCCTGTCTCTGTCTTTATCTTTGCATTTTTTTGGATATTTAGTAGCGAAAATGTACAGACGATGAATAGTTTGTTGTTTAAATAAGGCACAAAACCGACAGTGAGGTACGTTGTGGTCATGGCCTAGGCAAGGAATATAATACGAATGAAAATCTTTATGAGGTATTTGCTTTCCACAAGAAATACAATTATTGACTTTTACTGACATTGGTTTAGAGCAAGAAAAAGTTTCCCCAATGGGGTACTTAGCTTTAGTTGAAAACTTTGGTTCTGAAACTCGAAAACAAAAATTTCAGGAGTCGGCCGACCGGCACTTGCGAACTGCTTCTGCTTCAGGCACCGCACAGCAAGAAAGACTGATGTAATGGAGTCGGCTGCATGCTTTATACCCCTGACTACTTGACGTCATGGAACATGAGACAGCAACTGACGCAGGACCCAAGACTTTGATAATCAATCAGGCTGACTGATGGCTACTGCAAGCAGATAACCCAAATGTGATGACTGCAACAGTGAAATACGAAGAACATCTGCCACAGTGGACAAATCCTTGTGCCACTTTATTCTCATAGGTTACTCTGGTCTACAAAGGGACTGACCAGTGAAATAGTTTCATACTACCATAGGACATTTTTGACTAAAAAGCACAGAGCCTGTGGCCTCATGTTAAAATATTACCTTGTGCTCCTTTTTCATATTACTGCCAATATATTGCCATGTTTTACGCTTTAATTGTGCTTATACCAAGAAAGGACAAAAGGAGCAGGAGGATACATAAGGGGATCAAATGAGTCACCAGTACTCCAATGGGATAGAAGCAAGCTGATGTTAATATAGGAAAAACAACAAGACTCACTTCTTGCAGAAGCAATGTTTCTATGAGAGTTCACCTTCCAAAAGGTATAAAAAGGATGGTACAAATCTGAGATAGTTACAGACCTGATAAAGTGCATAACAGCCAGGTTTTAATGAACTTTAAATGGAAAAAGATGTAACTTAGTGAACAGAAATGAGGGGAAAATACACTCAGGAATATCTCAGTATGTCACCATGCACAATTAACAGAAATATCTCACAGCATGCAAGACTGATGCATAAAAGGTCAGTGAGAAGGGTCATATAGGAATGTAGTGATAAATTAACTAATGCCTATCTTTTATCTTACTTGTACACTGCTTTAAGCTGCATAGTACATGAAGAACTGTAAGTGTTGCTATTTGGTTCATAGTGCTAGCAGAGGCAAAGGGGACCAGATTTCTGCTATAGTCTTAGGGGGGCTTAGGTCAGTAAACCTTACTCATTGACAAGTTATAATAGATTATAAGGGTCTGGAGCCAAATGAATCCCTTGTCTAGATACATTAACAAGTTTGACCTTTTGTAAATAGCTGCAATTTCAGAGATTTCTAATGAAGTTAAAGGGGAGATGATTATAAACAGAGTACACCTGGTATAGGAATGAGTACAAACTTAAAGTAGCAAGTATGCTAACAGAAAGCAGGCAGTTAGTCGTGTAGTAATGTTTAGCAGTATAGAAACAGATGGGCAGCTTCAGACACAAGATGTTTAAACTGCTAACTGCAAGTGAAGTGAACCAGTTAGGGCTTTATATCAAGTGTTCTGAAGCCCACAGGAATAAATTAGTCTTTGAATCTGATTAGAAAGAAGTAGAACATTTTTACACTGCTGTCCTTACAGAATCTCAGCTCTACTGCCTTGAGAAAATAAACAACATAGATATTACATATTTTTTGATAGTGCAGTGATTTGTTTTAGTGAAAAATAGAATAAGGTTAATCCAGGATGATAATATACAGAAATATATAAAGGGACACAAAATGATTGAAATAGAGAAAGACCAGTTTGCAACAGGAAAGTAAATATATGCAATTAGCTTGACTTATTAGTGTAGGATTGCTAATGAGTTAGTTGACAAGAAAAACAGGAAAAGGTGGTGAAGGAAAAAGAGTAGTAGATGGATATTGGAATACTAAAAGAAATAAGGAAAATGTCTTTGGAGGGCCAAGATACAACAGAATACCAGTTTAGGGTAGATATTTAGAGGAATAAAGGCATGCATTTGGGCTCAATGATATAATGAAAATAATACAGAATGAATTAGAACATGCACATTTTTCAGGTGAGCATGGTTCTTGGGCAACATTAGCTAGATGCTACATACCAAAGGAATACGGATACATGGTGTTAACTACAACACATCCAGTTATAGTGTCATACCACATTCCTACACAACGCTTTGTAAGCATGTGAAAGACTGTTGTGACACACTCTGGCATTTCCAGTACTTATTTCTGAAAAGGAAGAGGTTTGATTATTCTGTAGACCACACTTTAAATGAAATGTTACTAGAGTTGAATGTTAGCAGTAAACAGTTAGCAAAGGACTGGGATAAGTGTTAATTACAGTTTAGGAATGGTTTATAGAAAATTGAATGAACAGTGGATTTTAAGGTTACAAATACACTGTGCAATTAAATATTTTCCAGTACTGTTCTACTGACACAGTTGCACTGATGTTGTACATTTTGGTGCAGGCACAGAATGCATTTTGTACAAGGCATAAATGCAGAATGAAGTCATGCCTAACAAACTGATACAGCAAAATCCAGAACACGTGTACGAAACTGGGAAATTAATTTTTACAAAGGACTAAGTATGTGTTGGAAGGTAATAAGATAAGAGCCAAGAGTTCTGCAATGTCCATGTGAAGAAAGTGTAGCCTTCAGCAAAACTGGTCTTACATTACAGTTTACTTATAAATTACATATGCTTGTTCTACTAAATAGAAATGTGTTGCATTTCTTTGTGAGAGGAGACAGAGCTTGGATCAAACCTCAACCTACATACATGTAAATTACTTCTGTAAGCTTGAAAAAAGATATCAGTCTGATTTATTATGGAAGGCATGGTTAAATTAATGTATTCATTAGCAGGATGGAATATTTCAATGTAAAATAAGGAGAAAAATAGTTCCTCTGTATAAATAATTAAAAAATGCATATGTCTACTATGTCAATCTATGGAAAACAGGTCTAGGAAAGGATATTGACAGCATAGGAAAACAGGTAAAATAACCACCAAAGTAGTGAAGGTTATACATCAAAAGTTAAATGAGGAAAAACAAAGAAACTCAGCTCAGACTTTCTGAAAAGAAGAGAATTGAGAACAAGCTGTCTTAGATAACTAAAATTATTACAGGATGCACGAGAGAGGAATACTTTCAGAATAAAATGTGCTGCAGGAAAATTGCACTTTACCAGTTCAAGAAATACATGAATATATATATATATATATATATATATATATATATATATATATATATATATATATATATATATATATATATATATATATTACTGCTGAATTTCCTTTGAAATATCTTCCAGTAGAGGTTATGAAGGGAAAAATAATTACAAATAGAAAGGAAATACAAAAAAATGTTGGTAAAAAAGAAGGCAATAACGTTTTGTAACTGGAGAAATGAATAGACTGGGTGAGATAAACAGCTACCTGCAATTATTCTATGCTACAATTTTTGGAGGATTACAGAACAAATAGCATTTAAATTTAATTATTAGTTTTTCATTTAGTAGTGGGAAAGGGAGCTTTGGTATCAGTGCATTCCTCTCAACTATCCAAAATTTCACAGAATGTCTAAATTTCCGTCTTGTATTTTTGGTCTGTTTTTCATATAAATATGTGGTTTTCTGGCAGATCATTGACGTCTGAAGTCACTAAATTATGGCAGACATTTAAGTTTCAGACTTCACATATTTCAGAAGATGCATGCTAATGTAAAATCCATTATTCTAGCAACTTTCTAAGTTTGTAAGAACAATAGACAGAATCTGGCCCTACTTTTGGGTCTTTGTCCTCCCATTATTTTTAGCTTTGTCTGGATTTTTTATGCTAAGAAATTGAGAAATATGTATCAATGTTACCTGGACTTTTTGCTTTCAGTTCTATATCTGGTCCTCCTTCACTTTTCAGTTATTCTGTATATAGTTTGTTCCCCCTGAGGGGACCTGGGTTCAAGGTACCCTAAAATATGGAAAAAATTCAATTTCCTGACAAGATTTCTATGCCTAAATATCAAATGTTTGTGAGGGACTTGATGCAGAAGGTGATGAACCTCAATAAAAAGATGAACTTCTCAGGAATATCTCTCAGTTAAATCTGAAAAAGGTTGTTTCTGAAATGGCTCGATATGACACATTCAACTACACTACACAATTATTCAGTGCTCTTGGTGAAATACAATACTTTACTGTGTGAGAAGCTTTTTTAAAAATATATTATTGGACCACGTGGAGCAGACTGTGGACTACCAGTAGTGCTTTTCCTTGATCTCAGATGCCAGGTGTCAACCCTGCCCCCCCCCAAATTTATCCAAAATCCTTCCATTGTCTGAATGAGGTGTAACAGTGCAGTATCATGCTTGCAGCCATAGGAATTTTTATTTATATGCCCTACCTACTTCCCTTCATCCAGCTCTGACATGCAGTGATATAAGGCTGTTATGAGGGGGTAGCAGGACACACAGTCTGGATGGTCAAGGACTACTTGGCTGCAGGATTTTCAAAAAGAAAATGATATAATGAAATTATCTTTTGGCAGATACAGTATAGAGCAATGTCTAGACTAAATTACCCTGACAACGTGGTACAAACACGGAGGAGTCAAAGATGAGCATTTTAGACTCCAAAGAAGATGTTTTACAGGGAGAGTATAAAAAAGATATTAAAAGGGAAAGATTTATCCATCCATTACATGGAGACAGGTGTACAGAGCAGTGCTAAACAGGTAACATGAGTGGAAGAAGGCAGGAACAGTAAAACAAGGCTCAGAGGTGGAAAAAGTAAGGCAGGAACAGTAAAACAAGGCTCAGAGGTGGAAAAAGTAAGGCAGGAACAGTAAAACAAGGCTCAGAGGTGGAAAAAGTAAAGAAGAACATGTGATATATAAGAAGAAAACTGGCCACAGAGGTGCAACTGTAGAAAACAGGGGTAAAAGCCTCAAAGATGAGTGAGGAGAGAATTACTTAATTGTTAAAGCCTTCCTGATATCATGCACTATGCTCTTTTTTTCTATGACTGTGAGCTGAGTGTCAGACTGGTATGCTATGCTGCGTACTGAATAGTGACAAACAGGCAAGCAGTAGTCAGATAACATGTACACCAAGAAGCCATGTATACAAATATGAGTATTACTGTAGAGTGGCTGTAACAGGTTCCAATAGTATCAACTTATATGAGCATCTATCTTATGAGAGCTGTCATTTACTTCACTCAAGTGTAGGTATGACAGCTCAGCTGTTTTGTAAAAATTGTCTTATAATATTTCATAAGCTAAGAGATGGTTGGCTAAATACCTGTATTGCAGGGCCATATATGGGGATGCTTGCCCCACAATGTAAAGACAACATCCAAAAGTTGGGGACTTTATTTAATGTTTCACAATCAATGCTGGCAATATGGAGGTCATATGTCACTTTTGCTAAACCATGTAGGTGTTCCTGTTGTGTTTAGTTGTTTACAATAGCTTGTGTTAAATGCAGTTTTTAAAGTTAAGCAAGTTTGGTGGTGACAACAGAGCTACAGGAGTTTGTATTATGCAGAATATTACTGTAATGGGTGGGGCAGAAAGGCTGTGTGTTAAACTATGAGGACAGCTAGGTTGTGAATAGCTAGGACATCGCGTATGAGGGAGGGAAGTTACTGGCAGAGCAGGTTAAGGGAATTTGGTGACATAGGTTAATTTGAGGACACAAGCATAGAGAATATATTAGGAGAGGTAATGACTTGACTAAATTCAAATGCTTCTTCTACCTCAACATTCCCACTGTTTATGTTGAATCCTTTACATACAAGTTCTATGCACATGTAAATAGCTGCACAGATCCATTTGTCCCCCTCAGAAAGAAGCACAAATAAAAATTCAAAAATAAACCCCTGTGGTGGAACCCTGATATACACAGACTCTATAGTAAAAGAAAAACACTTGTGTGCAAAAATACGTCTAACTCCCAAAAAGCCAAAAACACTCTTGCTAAACTCAAAGAACTCTGAATCCTGATCAAATCAACCACAGCCAGAAATGAAGTAAAATTAGCCACCCAAGTAAAAGATAACCACAAATTCTTCTTCAACCATGTTATAAATATCAGAAATAATTACCAGTAATTGCACAGATCTAATAATAAGTGATATTACATACTCAGACCCAGAATACATTGCCACTCTAGCAGCAGACACATTCAGCTGCAAGTTCAACCCCTCTCCCCTTCAATATTCTCAGATCAAATACCCACATTTGTCTCCATATCTCCCAAGAACAAGTTCTCAATTCACTATCTAAGGCCAAGAGGACTACATTTATGAGACTGGATAACATACCAGGCTGCCTACTGGCTAGCCAGAAACATGAAATGTCAGGCCCCATATAAAACAGATTTTGAGTCAGATGAATGGAGGACAGCAACAGTTATCACATTGCACAAAGATGGGGCTACAACAGATCCAGGTAATTACAGACCGATAAGTCTCACCAGCCTCATCTGTAAGGCTATGAAAAGGATCATTATGAAACTAATAGATAGGGATATAGGTGACCTACAGACTTTCAACCCAACCCAGTTTAAATTCATCAAGGGCAGGTTCTGCATACTTAACCTGGCTGACATCTATGAAAACATCATTGAGGAGATGGATGAGGGCAAATCGGTGCAAACTGCCCATCTGGAACTTGAAGATGCATTCAACACCATCTCACACTTGGGCCTCATAGATAAACTCTCCCAGCTAAATGGTAATCCCTGTGACTTTCTCGATAGCAAATTGCCTCACACAAAAAAATGCCAGGACGTAAAGGTAGGCGGCTTTACCACCTTCAAAAGACTTGTCACCAGTTGAGTGCTCCAAGGTTCAGTCCTTGGGCCATTTCTCTTTGGTATTTATATTTCATATGTCAAAGCTAATGTTAAGGAACTGAGGATGACCATGTTTTCAGATGGCTGCAAAACTGGTGCCATCATAAACTCCCCAGAAGACACCATCCTTCTACAAGATGGCCTGCCCCAAACAAAGAATTGATACCAAACCCAAATAGTGAAACTAAATGCAAAGAAATGTACAATCATATCCCTTCAGCAAGCATAACGTCCTTTGTGCTATCACAATGACAACACCCTGCTGAAAATTGATCCCCATGGACCTGGGAACATTTGTTGAAAAAGAACTGTCCTTTGATCACCACCTATCCACTGTTGTACAAAAGTTCTTTTTTCATTGCACAGTTTATATCTAAGGGTATGGCATCCAGATTCAGTGATGTAATTGCACTCATCAGGCCGATCACTGAGTATAATGCTTCTTTTGATATGCACCTGTCCAAACACTTGTCACAGCTAGACTGACCACAATGCTTCCTGACTAAAAAAACAAGGGCCTAAATTGCAAAAACTATGTAGACTACCTCAAAGCCTTGTCTCCTTCCCATTTCATACAAGCTGCTGATAGGCAACCTCTGCCTCATGAATACGGCCTCAACAGACCCATTTCTGTCAGACCTATTACACATTCAGAAGTACAATGTTATCAAAACACCCACTCAAGAGACCTCAATCTCTTTTGCAAGATTAAAAAAACATGTGGGAGGGACAGGTATGTGCCACAGATAATACCACATTTATGTAACCAGCTTTCCCTCCATGTGAAGAAGAATACATTTCTTACTCTATTCAAATGTAACTTGGATGACTGGATGGGGAGCCACAAATTCACCCCTAATTTAGCACCAATGACCTTAATAGATAGGGGAAACATGCAAGTATTGAACACATATTTGTGCTGCCCATCTTTGGAGAGATAATATCTGTCACAATAAAGTACAGAAAGAAATCACAACTTCAAACTGGCTTTTGTTATGCTTAACAAGTCCAAAATGCATTAGCTCTCATTTATTTTAGGTTTCTGTAAATTTAGATTTTCTCTTCCCTACCACACTTCTTTAAAATCTCACCAGCATGACCAAATTTAATATATTTCATAACTATATGCCTAATTCATCAACTGCATGTTTGATTTTATTATGTTACATGCAGTCTAAGCATTTCCCCAAAAGATAATCCTTAAGGAGAAATGGAAAGAAAAATAGATATTAATCAAAGAAATTCTGCCAGTACATTCCCTTTTCATACAATCTTAAGTCATCAAGTAAATATAGTTTTTCACTCTTAAACTAACATTATATATACCTTACACATTACTGTTTTTGCCACCAATGCTGGCCCAAGCAGATAATAGCTTCCTAGAGGCTGCACACTGATGGTTGATTAGAGCTCTCCCAGTGTGAAAATTGAAGCTTAGGGAAAAAATCCTATCAAATCTATCAATTTTTGTAAAATTCAGCTAGTAATTAGACTAACCTGATGCGGGCAAAGAATAAATGTGAAGAAAGTAATAAGAAAATTAACCAGAAAAGGAAAAGGAAAACTCTGTCCGGGAAGAATCTTGCAGCTTGTTCAGCAAAAAAAAGGTTAACGTGCAGCTTTGGTACAGAAGATCGCTTCTAGTAATTTACATGAAAAATAAATCAAATACACTCAGAGTTACTTAAAATAATTGAAACACTGAAAGAATATATTAAGTCAAATAACAAAAGTTCACAAAAACAGAAGAAGCTTTAACTAGCTATTCAGATGAACTGATAAAATTCCAAAAAAAAAAAAAAAACATTGTCTGAGCATGAGACTTCTCAAGAAAAGCTATTTCAAAAAATATGGTTAGGAGGCAGAACATGCAGACCAAACCTATAATTTTTTGCTGTAGCAAATAAACTGGAAGGAACAGACTGTATTAATTTTATGAAAGTACAGATTAGTAACCAGACTAATATTCCACAGCAGGATTTGTTGATTGAGATGACACATTATGTGTATTTTTTTTTAATCTGGGCAAGAGAAAGCAGCCAATGCTTACATTATTAAAGATGCAAACGTACCAGAAGACAAGAGTTGCTCCTGACAAAACTGTAGCAGAAGGGAAAGGTTTTAAAAAGTGGGTAGAGCAGAGTATTTATGAAAATTATTATACACTGTACACCATACAGAAGAGATACAAGTTTATCCCGGCAACCAGGGAAAGTCAGGAGGGATGCAGGAGATTTAAGATGCTTTATTTGCTTATTTCAGAATATTTTTTTCCTGGAGGATCAAAGACATTTTTGAAGGCAGAACAGGCTAAGTAGACAATAAAAATGTTTAGTCAACAAAGGCTGACCCAGCAAACAGAATGGGGCTCTGCTTCTAATTATTCTAACAATAGCACAAAGTCCACAGAGAGACTTTGCCAATATAACCTCTTGCATTGTTCCAGAGGAAAATGCTTGTGCCACAGAAAAAAGTGTAGAAGTTGACTACAATAATCAGAGTATTTTGGTCTTAAACCAGAGACTGATATTGGAAAATGGAGAGGATCAGTAAGAAGACCAGTAATATTGTGAAATCAATCAACAAATTGGAAACTATATAGCATCACTCTAATTAAATGTAGGAGCAGACATATAAAATGTAGGTTTGCAAGTAGTGGATGAGAAATATTTGAACTTTGTTGACTATGTTAAACTGGTAGATAAACTACAGAGCATATACCCCACTTTATGTCATTAATATTTAGAAGAACAGTTAAAGGATTGAATAAGTAAGTGCAAGTAAAAAAGCTTTTGTTCTTACAAATATTTGTCTAAAAATTTCATGATATAAATTGCAGGTTAAACTGTAAATTACCATTATCTAGTATGCAGTCAGAGGTATTTTAAATATGAGGTAGGGAATCTTATCAGTGACTGCTGTAAATGTTAAAGATATCAAAACAAGAAAGTACTTGTTCTTAGTTGTAAAGGTATCCAGGCTTTACACTGTAACAAGATAAGAAAGCCTGGACAGTAAGTGAAAGTTAATATAATGTTGTGATCTTAGGCTGCTGGGGTGAGGAATACACAGACATAATGTTCAAATTACATGCAGAGTTAAGATAATCATTTGCTCAGTTTTTTAGTAGAGATAGATATCAAGATTAATGTCCTTGGTTTAAGCTATAAACAAGTTATTTTTAAGCAAATAGGCTTGAAAAATAAGATAAAATTGTGGAAAAGTGTACCTCTTTCTTGTATTTGCAAGGTCATTAGTTTTTTTTTTCCTTTAACCAAGGCTTTCACTAGGAGACAAGGAGTTTGTTGCAAGTTTGAAGGAGGGCTGTGAAACGCATTTAGTTTTTTGTGTGAGCATTTTCAGTAAAGAAAAAAAGTCTTGAAAATATGACATAGTTTCAAATGGAGATGAGAAGAAGCAATTATAGACAAGATCAGCATGCCAAACAGTAATGTGCAAATGTAAACTTACAGTTGGAAATATGAATTCAAAAGAACTGTTATGTACAATAGTGAGAGTAACAGCTTTCTATTATAATGGCTACTCTACACATATTATCATGGAATTTAAATGTCACTACACATATACACAAAAGGCAACGAGTATTGAATTATATTAAGAAGTGTAGAGCACAGACAGTAATGTTGTGGAAGGCACATTTGATTTGAAATGAGCATATGAACAAAAAATATTTCAAGCTGGAGATTCAGCAGAATGTAGGAACAAAAGAAAGGGAGTAATTGTACTTCTAATTGCTTGAGGAGGTCTAATAGTTATAAAAGAGTGGGGAAAGACAATAATGGTAGATTAATGGTAGCAAGTGTTATTGACAGTGTAGGATGATTATTCTGGCTTGTATTTGTATTCCATGTTAAACTGCAGTTATGGAGCTTAAGATAATTCTTTGAAAAAAATGTTTTTGACAGTGTATTATTTACAGGTGTGGATTGGAACCCAATTTGCAATAGTTAAGAATGTATTGATGACCTGAAATTAAATATATAACAAAAGAGGTTGGATTTCTGAAGAAATATATGAGAATGTTTGATATGTGAATTCAGTAGTAGGAACCCAGACAAAATTTACATGTTATTCCTCCAAAGTACAATAACTGGGGTAGACTGGATATAAATCATATTTCACAGCAGCATGTAAATTTAATTGAAAGCTCTGAGACTAAGACAAAGACGCAAGGTAATGAAGTAAAAATGAGACATTGGCAGTTTCCTACATAACTGTTAAAGACAGACTAATTTAAGGACTGGGTAGTGGAAATTATTCAAAAGTTCTCATGGAAGACAGACATTTCTTTAGAAGGGATAGCTAGTAAGTGGGATAAAATAAAATAAAGTTTAAAAGCATGGTAAAAATAAGAGAGAAAGAGGTATGGGAACATGTAATAGGAGTTATTTAGGTTGACAAAAAATATGGCATTGCAGAATAAGGAGAATTTCACAGAACAAGAGTAGGGGCAACTGTAAAATGCTTAATGGAAAATAATGGAATATTTTGATAATACGCATGCGTTTAGAAAGTTTGCTGTTAAGCAGCTATTTTTGATAAAAACTCCAGAGCACAAACACTTTGAGCAAAATGACTTAGCAACAGAAAGCAGAAACTCAGAGAGCCAGTAATGAAAAAAAAAACAGATATTATATAGAGATATTAAAGATATTTTGAGTAATTATGAAAATGTATATAAAGCAGAGGCATGTGGAAACCAACAAAGGGCACAAATGGAAATATCTACTGAAGACTTAATTATGCCAAGTTCACAGGCAAATGAGGCACAACAATTAATAGCTACGATAGCAAAGAAAAAGTTAAAAACGGTGACATATAATCAGTCAGCATGGAAAGTATTCAGAAACAGATGGTATTCTTGTGGAAGTTTGGCAGGTGGGAAGGAAGGAAGTGAAAAAGACCTGGAATGTTTTATTTAGCTGTATTTTAAAGGTGCATATGTGTGTGTGGTGGTGGTGGGGGGGGTGGACTGCCAGTATTTTGGAAGAAAGCTGTGGTAGTTGTTTTGCCCAAAGGTAGTAAAGACCATTCAGACTCAGTTTCATATAGAACCATTTAATTTTTAAACCATAATTATAAAGTGTTTATGTCTACACTCGCTAACAGAATGGCTAAGGTGTTGCCAAGACTGATATAGAATGGCTAAGGTGTTGCCAAGACTGATATATATGAATTGGTGTGGTTTTATGGAGAGGCAGTAAACATAATAGAACAATGATTATGCAGGGGGATGCACAGTGTAAGAAAACAATGATATTGTTGGTGGGTCTTGATACAGAGAAAGTATTTCTTAGAGTCAGCTGGGCTTTTATGACTAGGGCATTGGGTAGCATCTGCATTCCATGATAGAATAATAGGGTTAATTAGGAGGATACATGAAGGGTCAGTGGCATGAATTAATGTGTTGAGGCTTACTCTCCAACAAACTGTTTGAAAAGAGGAACAAGGTAGGGGTGTCCTCTTTTTCCTTCAGTTATTAGCATTATATGTACAGCCATTAGCAAAGAAAAATAACCTTAAGCAACTTTATATGCAAATCAAGGAAGCTGGTAAGCTCAAGCACAGATTTTTTTGTGGATGTCATCAAATTCCTTGATTCTGTTTTCTGGATACCTGTTCTCTAACTTTATTATTCATACATTTTCTAAAATTTTATTCCCTGAAAAAATATTTCTTGCTTCTTAAATGTATTTATTTACATTTATTTATGATCTTTACAATCACATTTTAACCAGGTATGTTCTGCAGGACAGTGCCAATTTCCATTGGAAGTCCAGGGAGAGATGATCATGGGACCTTGGCATACCACACAAACCTCTATTGCCCATTATCTTAATAAGTATTTACATACTGACAGACATAAATAACAGTTTATGTAACACAAATGTTAAACAATCAGTAGAAAGTGCAACAGCAAATATCTGATACAGTGTTACATGACCAGCAGACAATAAGAGAAGGTTAGCTGTACATTACACTGAAGGTGTAGAACAGATTCATGGGTACACTGAAGGCACTGTGTTTTGTACCAAGACATGAAATTCAGTAACATCTCAGGTCTGAACTGTGACATGAGAGCAGCATGGACTGTTAATATTGACTCACTGCCTTAAACAATTTTCATGAACAATATTATATGAGATACTGCAGAATGCTTAGCATGACTTGATGTAGATGATATGATCCTCTTTCAATAATTTTCCATGGTCAAAGAAAGTAAATAGAAAATACAATATCTGGAAATATTCCTCATTAGTTTAACGTGCATAGAATGAATGGCACCATAAGCCAATCTATCATCATGCTGACTGATTTTCCAGTTAGGTTCATTCCAGGAAGAAGTGATCTGTCAATTCTGGAGGCAAGAGGCACTGTACCTGAGCTGGCACGGGCATTTAACTATACTTTCATCATTGCATTATAAAGAGATTTTTACATAATAGTCCTAAATGCATATTCTATATTATGGTTACATATTGTAATATTTTAGATAGAGGTTGGGGTTGGCATAATGCTTAAAGTATTTACCTCACAGACACAAAGTACAGGGATTGATTCTTTCCGTTCAATCATACCTAGGCTTAAAATGGCCCTCTAGGGTCATTAACCTAGTAATTATCAATGAACCTATAATATTTTACATAGCATTTTTTTTTACTTTTAACCTGCAAACATATTAGTACTGATGTCCTTAAACAGCTTAATTTCAACAGTGTTTTTATTATCTTAGTTGCTGGCTATAAGCACATATAGCACATCTATTTGTCATAACTCATTCACTCCAATGGAGCTCAGAAAGTTTGCACTGTAACTTCCAATGGGCGGATCCTAAGCCTTTTGGCAGAATCAAATGATATCCTTGCGTTTCAAACAAATGTTCATATCTTTGGAACCATAGGGGTTATGAAAGAAATATAAATGGCAAACTGATCAGCACAAACTAGTTTTATAGTGTTAGTATTCTTTATGTTCTAGGTCTTGAAACAAATTTTATAAGCCACAGTAAACACAGTCTTTTTTCTTCTTCTTTCGGCTTTTCCCAGTTAGGGGTCGCCACAGCGGAACTCCAGTCCGCTAATGATTGGCAGTAGATTTTTACATGACGAGTTGCCGGCCCTGACGCACAACCTTCAACGAAGGTACACCCATTCACGCATGTCTCCACACAGAAGACGCTCTAGCTGAGAATCGAACAGGACAACATCTTACTGTGAGGTGACAATGCTACCGCAGCACCACCACTGCAGTAACTATTACATTTGTAATATTTTCTAAACAACTTACAATATCTCGGCAACCACTCAAGTTACACACACACTGTCAGCAACATTTTATTTATCTAGCTGAGAGTTTTCATATGAGGCTAAGGAGTTCTGTCTGCCTTATCTGGTTGTTGAATTATTTAGAAAAATGTGAAAATTATACTTGTATAAATAAATATCATAAAAACAACTGTTAATATCTATTTACCTGCACTAGACAGAGGTCAAATATTAATGCAGTTGAGTTTGCCATTGTGTAAGCTTTAAGATGAAATCTTTTAAAACCTTGTACATAGCATGGTTTTAGAATTATTGATGTAAATAAGAACAGGCAATATTTGATGCCTAGAAGCGTCAGTAGGAGTTAACTGCAGATGCACCTGGAGGCATCACTCAGATGTAATGAGATAAGGCATACCACCGGTAGCGAATTTGTTCTGTTATTTGATTCTTAAGTGAGAATCAAGACACAAAATTGACTAAGTAATACAAGCCTCAAATGAAATATGAACATTCTGTGGTACTAAGTTAATTTGTAATTGTCTTGTATACATTATAGGCACTTCTAAAGAAGATTAACAGTTTTGAGTTCTTTAATTGTAGTAGGACACACAAGAGTGAAATTCATCACTATCTAAAGTGGCTCTAAATTAAGGAAGCTTTGGACATGGCCTTAAGTTCTACTCTGTGTATATGAATATAGAATCACTCATTATTAAACCCAATACCATTTTACTAGGTGATCAAAACTATTCAAATATAGACTGGGAAACCTACACCATCACTAGTGCGCAATCACAAAGATTTCTGGACTTTGACAATACAAATGCCCTGGAAATAAGTCAGGGTACCCACTAGAGGGAACAACCTTACTAATATGGGGGCATCTTGTACATCGCTTGTATATTGTCATCACTTGTTATGTCTTCCCATAAAGCAGACTCCTTCAAAATAAAATTGAAACCAAGGATCCCTTCCACCTAAGGTATCTTTATAAATTTCTCTATCACAAACTACCTGACATATTGGCAAACTTCAACTCCCCACCAAACCCAGTTAGTTCCAGTGAATACATGGAAATGTATACCACCACACTATACTAGCATGTAAACAGCTAAAAAGATGTAGCTGTACCCTGTGGGAACAAGTGTAGGGCAAACTCTAGAGACAAATCCACATGGTGGAACCATAATATCAACAAGCTTTACAGTAAAAGGAAGAGAATTGTGACCAAAAATAACAAGAGTAATTCCTAGAATGATAGAGCCCATGTCACTGAAATAAACAAATACAGGAGCTTAATAAAATACATCAAGGACAAGTATGAGGCTAAATCAAAGACGATAACAAGGCATTTTTTAGTTATGTTCATAGTCTCAAAAGCACACTGCAGCAGTGTGCTGAGCAGATTGTGAACAATGTTAGCTCCACTGAGGCTGACGATATAGTGAACCTACTGGCTGATAACTTCAGCTCTAGCTTTACCCTTCTCTTCCTTCCGTCTGTCTCTCAAGATTTACCTGAAACTTCCATGCGTCCAGCACAGTCCTAAAAGTACTATCAAAAGTTAAAAATACTGCACTGATTGGTACTGACATATGCCTGGATGCATCTTAAATAGCATGAAGCATTATTTAGCCATTGCCAGCAACACTGTTCAACCTTAGCCTCCATACAGCTTTTGTACCAAGCAAAAGGAGAACAGCTACAGTCATTCCCCTACTTAATTAAAGACCTTCCACAGGGAATTACAGACCCATAAGTATGACCAGGCTCATATGCAGAGCCATGGAAAGATGTATCATGGAACTAATCAATAAGTACATAGGGAACCTCCAAACACTGGACTGGTCTCAATTTGGATTCATCAAGGGCAGGTCATGCTTACTTAACATGGTGGACATTTGTGAAAAGGTCAGCAAAATGATGGATGAAATTAAACTGTACACATCACATACCTTGACCTGACCGAAGCTTTTGATACAATGTCCCACTCAGGCATACTAAAAAAGCTAAATAAACTGGGAATAAAACCCTATGTCACCTGCTGGTTTGCCAGCTAACTCATAGACTGTATACAGGAAATCAAAATAGGGAAAGTTACCTCCACAAAAAGGCTAGTCACCAGTGTAAGGTTCCTATTAGAATGCCGAAAGCTTAAAATAGCGAATGACCTAAAGGTTGGAAATGCCAGATCTCGATCTGCTTTTTGCGAGATCGCGGTACAGTGAGGATTAGAATATATTAATGGGGGTGGGGGGGGCACAGCCCCCCACAATAGTGTGTTCGAGGTCCTGAATTTTCGACCTTTAGGTTGTTAGCATTTTTGGATTTTCTTTTATGTAATATAGACCCACCAGTGTAGTCCTCCTGGGTGCTGTTCTGGGACCTCTTCTGTTTGACATATACTTCTGTAAAGTAAAAACAAATGCCAAAGACTCTGGCTGACTAAGTTCTGAAAGCAGGGAATGGCATTTATTTATTTATTTGCAGTTGGTTTACCAGGATAGTCCATTGGGCCAAGATGAACCTGTTTTCAATGGAGTCCCAGGGAGAAAAGCTTCAAAAACAAGCAAGGTTAGAAAAAGTTTTAGATTACAATTTTTATAAATGTTACTGACTTGAGCAAACATTACAAATAATACAGACTAGTGAAGAACGTTACAGATTACACAGACTAGTAAAAAGGGACATTACAGTATAAATACTAAGAAGCCATTACATATTAGGAAGCTTGCACTAAGAGGTACACTCTAATGCATTCTTTATAAATAGCTTAGAAAGTACAAGGGAAGGATGTACAAGTTAGGAGAGAAAGTAAAAGGAAATTGCCAGTATAAAGAGGGGGAGTGAAGAGAAAAAGGAAAATGCCAGTGTAAGTTATGTGGGGTGGGAGCAGGAGTATTCCCACTGGGATATTAGATGTGAATGAAGAGATTTTTTGAATATAAAGCGCTTAGAGGTGGTACGAATGGATGGTGGAAGAGAGTTCCAGAGACATGCTAGACCATAGGATAGGAGATTTTTACCTGGGGGACGAGTTGGTTTGTACAATTCTATTAGGTTTTGGTTGTCATTGCTGATGCCTAGTTCAGTCAGGTGGAGAATGAGGGAGGAGTAGTTAAGTAGGTCACAGACCCTGGTGACATCTTGGGAAATGAATGCAGCTAGCAAGACCTTGTCAAGTGATATGAGAATGTCATTGTGAGTGTCCAAATGGCTATGGAAGTGCTCCTATATGACCAGAACATAAACTGATATTTTGAGATGTAATATTTAAGTTAGAGGTAGATATATTTTTCAAAGATCCTGTACAAGGTTACAGGAATAAGGATCATGTTCTTGCTTGAGAAATGGTTTTACTATGACAGTTTTCCACATATTAGGAATGGTGTTGTTAGTCAGACAGAGGTTAAAGATGTATTGTAGAGGCTGTACAATGTAATCTCAACAATGATAAATGAATCAAGGATGGAAGCCTGAAGGCCCATCCAAATGAATTTCTTGTAGCAGTGGTATGACATCTTTGGATAAGATCCATCAAAAATGGAAAAAAGGAAGATATTCAGGAGAGGTGGGTGGGGTTATCTTTCACAGCTGGAGAGGTCACTGAATTGTTTTGAAAATCATCTGCTGATAGGGAAGTGAACATAGTGTCATCTGAGTGGGGTAATTTGTATCCATTGAAGTTACTGACTTGTCTCAAACTTTTCCTTGGGCTGTGTCAAAGATAGTTTGGAACCATAACTGTCAACCATACCGAATTTGTCAGTAAATACCATTTTTGATGGTAAAATATTGGGGTACCACGAATTCCCGCATGGCCCCTTTAATTTCAGAATTCCTGGGTTTTTTACTCCTGACATCATCATGTGCAGGGTGTGCTCAATGGCGTCAGCTTCTGCAGCCCGGTCTGTGTTCAAGCAGAGCACAGCACATCTTTCTTCCCCTGCTCCTCCTTCCTCCTCCAAGTAAAAAATGTAAACTCTTCTTTAACGGCTGCAGGGCAGGCATTACTGTACAATAGTCTATGTTGGCAATGGCATTTGTGTGTGATGTGATTACATTTTAAAGAAACAGACTTTTACTTAACGACAGGCACTTTTATTTAACAGCTGCAGCCTGCACTTTTGAAAGGGCAGAAGAAACTGTGTGCACTTTTGAAATGGTAACATCTGAGCTTTTCTTGTTTAACTGCTTAATGCTGCGATCCCACTTCAGTTGTCTAATTCTTGTTCTTCCAAAGTGACATATGCAAAGCACCTTAACACTGAGTGCCATGGTCGGATATAAGCTGCTATTTGCTGCTCTAACAGAAATATATTTAATTAAAACAAGGATATAAGCTGCGATTGTGCTAAGTACTAAATGCCTATTAGAAACCCAACCAAGTGTGCTTGTGAAGAAAATCACAAACCATTACTCTCACTAACAATACCTTAATGCAAGTCCATTCCAGAAACATGTTCTATCTTAAAAAAAACAAGTATACTAAATATATTCAAAGACCAACAAATCCTCTCTGGAATTCAGACAGACGACGGGAAGGTGCTCTCTCTTTATGTGAAGTGTACATATGTATGCAGATGCAGCCAATCAGCAGTATTTTCAGAGTTTCACTCTCCATTTGAAATTGGCATGCTAGAAAAAGGTTAGTTGAGAAATTAACAGTGAAAAAAGCACATTAAAGTGGATTAAGCCGCACTTAAACTTATTTACTGTATTATTCTGCTTCAAATTGGGGTGTGATAATGTACTCCGTTTCATCTACGTCGCGTTTCTGGAATTGTTTCTTATTTACATTTGGGTGATTTCTACAGGTGACGTTAAAATCAGTTGCACTGGAAATTTTCTAACACACTCATGTTTACATAGTAATTTGAGCTATTTTGTCAACCACTCTGCTGCATTCATCTGAAAAGCACAGGGTGAAGGTTTATAATTGTGATGTGATTGTTTTTATCGTATTGCTTTCTTAAAAACAATGTTTTTTATGCGTAAGGTCTAGTAATAATGGCGGTGACAGAAAAAGTGTAAAGTAAAGTTGGCTTAACTTGGCTACGTTAAATGCATATATGCTTAGATGGGGAGTGAAGTGTAACATATATTCAACAATTAGTAATGGATTCTGTCCCCCAAGCATTAGTAGAATTTAATTCTTTTCATTAATTAATTTCCATTTATAGAATTCCAGTGTGCACAACTTTGAAAGAAGTAGTGTGGTGGCTTGTTTTCTGAGTTCCAAAATATAGTCTCTTATGGCCATGTTACTCTTCTGGCAGTACCAGTTATGTACTACTCATTATATAATACTCCCCTTTGAAATAATCCTGGAAATGTACAGTTTTCCAACTCATTTGGTTTGGGATTGGATCAGGTTAAGCGCACAGCTTTATGGTCACAGCAATTAGAGAGTGTGTTTACAGGCTATGATGTATTTAGCAAAGACATCTCTGGAACATCTAATCAAAGTGTGGTGGGACTAGTGTTCCTAGAGGTGATGATAGGAGATGATCAGATACTTTGTTAGTAGTCTGCAATTCTTTCAATCTGCAAACATTGACAAGAGGAACAAAGGCTTCTGAAAAGTAGGAATAGCCATCCAGAAATCTGGAAACTAAATGACAAAATGTGAATAATGTACATGTCAGGCTTCCCACGTCTAGCAGTATTGTTGGATACTAAGTCATGTCAAAATGACACAAAATTATACACATATTAAAACAAATGTAAAATATGTAGATCTAAATAAATGATACTGCAAAATATCTATCTTATAAAGTCCCATATTTTTGCTTCTGAAAATGGGAATTGTAACGTATTCACCCTCCTATGTCATATTTCATAGTTGGAGGCTGTGGCCTCTAACAAAACTGGGAGTGGTAAACTGGACATTGCCACAGATGTTAGGCGCTAATCATATAGGTGGACTGGTCCAGGGTACCGGCTTCGGCAATAACATTTTCCAAAAATGTCAAAATGAAATTAAATTGATTGGAAACAGTAGACAAGTCTGTGTGTAGGCCTACTGTTCTAGGATCCCAGTAATTTTTTTTAATAGTTGGGTTGTTCATATTTGGTGTGACCTTAAAAATGTGAGCATGGTGTATCAATATTGTACTTCTGAATTTATGCTTCTTATGTTGGGGATTGTACAGTAAGGAGAGTTCATCTTTTTGCTATGTATATGGTAAGACGGCACTTTTGAATGTACCTAAAAAGCATAACTGTTTAGGAAAAGCAATAAATTCTTTTTAATGCTTTTATAAAATATCTTTTAAATATTTTTACTTTCAATGGAAAGTTGTTGAAAGAATGAATTAAACATCCACACACCTTTAAAATGTAAATATTTTGATAACTGGAAGGGCTAGCTGAAACAAAGGCTGCAAATGAAGGAGTTTGCTGTTTTTTTACCTTTTTTTTGACAGCAGAAAATTGAAATGGACAAACTGCAGATAATTTTTGTAGCCTTTAAAATGTCATTGTTTTGTGGCCTATAGCTGTTAATCCAGCTAGAATTTGTGGTTTGTTTCTGAAACCTGGTATTGGCAGGAGAAACCGTGTGCTTAGTGTGCTTAACTTATTAACTTATGTGTGAGAGGCACTTTTACTTAACAGCTGCAGCCTGCATTTTTGAAACGGCAGGAGAAACTGTGTGATTACTTTTTAACTGTGTTTGTGTTTAACCTTTTAGCTCTGCAGGCATTACTTAACAGCAGGAGAAACTGTGGTGTGTGTGTGTGTGTGTGTGTGTGTGTGTGTGTGTGTGTGTGTGTGTGTGTGTGTGGAATGTTTGGCTCATACTATCGGTCTGTTCCTCTTAAAATTTGTGTTTTTCTGGCAAATCAGTGAGAAATGAATTTACTAAATAATGATATCCATTTAAGTTTCAGTCTTCCTATCTTTCAGAAAATGCATGGCAACACAAAACATTTTATTTTAGCAACTTTTCTAAAATTATACAAGCTATGTTTAAAATGTGTCTCAGTGAACATCATTGCTACACATTAAAAAAATGGTTACCGTTTACTACAGGATCAGGGCTGGGGCCATATTTTGGTTGTCTGTTCTTCAGTTTGTATTTGAAAGTTGGCATCCCACAATTCCATTGGGATGGGTGGAGTTTCAAAATTATGTATGCAAATTTCATGTTAATCAGTGCACAGATTTGTACCTGCTTTTCATTGGCCTTTGTCCAGATTTTTGATGTTTTCAGGTTGAGAGGTATGTTTGGAACCTATATTATGGATTGGCTTTTGCGTCTTCTAATGGCTTTTTTGGATAGTTTCCTTAGGTTAATGTACTGTTTACTATCTTCTGGGGAGGGACTGGAGTTCCAAAAGTGCTAGGATTCATCCAGGAGTCTGAGGAGGATAGAGAGTCTAAAGACTAAGGGAAAGTAACAGTCTTGTAAGGAAGTGAGAATTTTACTTGATGAGTTAAGTGGCTTTGTTTGGATCACTGATGTTTAGAATCTGTGTCCATCTGTGGGAAGGGAGACATCTAATAAGTTTTGTTATATTAGTATTAGACTTAGACTTAGATCTGAAAGAGATTAGTTTGGGATTGGTCTTGGAAGCTGGGCAAAGGATGAAAAAGCTTACAAGGCAGTGGTCACTTAATGATGGCGAGTGATTTACAGTACTGGGGATAGAGTTTGGATTATTGGAGATAATAAGATCAATAAGGAAATTGTTTGAGGTAGGAAGGTTAGGTACTATGGTATTTTTGACTACTTGTACCAGTTGTTACGTAATGCATGTAGCAGTCTCTTTGAATACAGATTTAATCTTCTTTGATAACTAGCAACTTCCAAGACGGCTGCACACTAACTAACAGCTTAATTTCAGCTCTCCCAGTATGAAAACAGAAACTCAGAAAAGATAGCCAGTGAACGTGTCTTTCTGGGCAAATTTCAGTAACTGGCTATAAGTGCACTGCCTGGATGCCAGCAGAAAAGAAATTCAGAGAACCTGAAAGAAAATCAATCACAAAAGGTGAGGAGAAAACACTGACTTAGAAGAATCCTGCAGCTGTTCAGTAGAAAGCAGTACAAGCTCCAGCTTTGGTGAAAGACATGACTTCCAGTAATCTGAGGAAAAACTAAGTCAAATGTGCTCAGAGCTGATTAAAATAAATGAAGCACAGAATGATTATATCAACTCAAATAATAAAAGGCTGGAAAAAATGGAAGATGTTTTAAATAGATATTCAGATGAGGTGATAAAAATGCAAAAAAAAATCAGAGGATGAAATGAAGAAAAGGCTGGATGAGTATGAGACTGCCCAAGAAGAGGTGTTTCAAAAAATAATAGTATTAGAGGACATGTAGGGAAACCTGAGATTCTCTGTTGTACCAGTGAAACTGGAAGGAGCAGACTGTATTAAGTTTATGAAAGAAAAAGAATGAAATGGACTGGTATTTTACAGCAGGGGTTATTAACTGAAATGGCACATTGTGTGTATGCAAACCTGGCCATGAAAAAGCACCTCAGACCTTTAATAGTAAAGATACAATCCTACCAGCAGAAAGAATTGATTCTGACAAAACTGTGGGAGAAGGATAAAGTACTAAAAGTCGGAGATAGTAAAGTGTTTGTGGAAAATGATTACTCACTGTTCAGTGGGCAAAAGAGGAGTAGATGTATTCCAGTAATCAGGGAATGTCAAGGAAACAGGAACTAGGCAGGGGTGTCCTCCTTCCACTTTGTTATTCGCATTATATTTAGAACCATTGGCAAAGAAAATTAAGGACTCAGAAATTCAAGGATGTAATTGGTATGGTAGTCAAGCAAAGCTAGCTTTATTTGTAGATGACATTATTCTATACCTGATAAAACCTGAAAAGGGCATATCAGTGCTGTGGAACATTAAGTTTCAAGTTTTTTCAGGATACAGAATTAATGAAAATAAAATAAAGACAATAGTTATAACCTATGTACACCAAACATGAATTGGTTCATCAATGCCCATATTTATGGAGAGGTGACAAAATGAAATACTTAGTAGTATGAATTAAAATGATTCTGTTATGGCAGGTAAGGATATGTGTGAAGAGACTAAACAAAAGATAATATAAAAACTGAGAAATTGGTAGTTTTGTTTTGTGATTGTGGCTAGCAGGATGCAAGTAGTAAAATGTTTTTATTCCCTTTAGTTTTATACTCAGGTCAGTCATATTTTTACCAACCGGAAGAGGAGCTGTGGATATCAATTAGTAATGAGTTGAAAGATTTGATCTGGGAGGGCAAGATGTCAAGATTCAAGAGGGATAAGTTGATCCTTCCAGTAGAACAAAGTGGTTTGGGATTATCTGATTTGAAGAGGTATTTCAGAGCTACACAGTTAATGCTCCTATATGTAGGACAAGCAGAAAGCTATAATTCCAAGAGGAAAGGGATGATGATGAAACAGGGAGTAGCTTAGGAAGCAAGGAAAGACTGATATTTTGGATGCAGATCATTAAGAAGAATAACAATAACTATAACTATACAGAGTATTATATTCATAAAGGAGAAGAAAGTATTCTAAGAACTAAGCCAATACATGGATAGAGAAAAGAGATTCTGCTGATAAGGATGACTGCAATTACACATAGATACATAGAATAGCCAAGACATGCTGGAATTTACTGGAGAAATCTGGCAAAGGAACCATGATATTGGGGACAAATAATTAGAGAGGGAAAGGAAACAGAATGGGAAGAGGCCAAGAATTCATTTGTGTTGCAGGACAGAGAGTGCCTTCCCTATCAAGCATTCATATCAGAGCAAGAAATAGAGGGATCCTAAGTGAAAGATCAACACTTGTAATGTTTTTAGTAGAATCTAGAACATAAGCTGCTATCAAAAAGGGATAATTAGTGGGGCATATAAAATATTGCATGATAACTATAAGAATCAATCAGAAGATGTTAGAAAGAATTGGGAATATAGGATAAGTAATTCACAAAGAAACAATGGGGGGTATATGTATGGCTCCCAAATACTCAATGCAGTCTAGATGACTTAGGATCTTTGCTTGGAAGTGTTTGCATAGGTATTTTTATACCCCAAGTAGAATCCAAAGAATTTTTCCTCAAGTGGATTGCAAATGTTGCAGGTATGATGGGCATGAAAGAGGTAATTGGGAACATATTTTTGGAGAGTGTAATGAATTGGCAGACTTTAAAAATTTCCTGCAGACTAATCTATCTGAAATACTGGATGAGCAAATTGGTGTAAATAATTTTTGAGCTGTGATACAGAATCGGAATTGCCAAGTCACAGCATGACCTCGCTTAGTCTAATTCTGGTGTCTACCAAAAAAAGCAATTTCTAGAAAATGGAAATCAAAGCCTAAACCAACTGTACTAGAAGTAGTGAATACTGTAACAGAGATAAAACAACTGGAAGTGGGATCTTTATAAAATGGTAGGAGCAAACTACACAGAAAAATGGAAATTGTAGGAACAATTCAAGCAGAATGATTTTTTGGAGGAGCAATAAAGTTTAAAAGAAGGCAGAATTTGAATAAGCTACGTAAGGTTTGACTGACAATGACTGGATAAATTATAAGTGATGTATAATGTTTGTAACTAAAACATATCAATATGGTTTGTTTTTAGTTATATAAATGTATGACTACCTATGTCATAAGTGATACATTAATAAAGATGTTTTCAGTTTAAAAAAAAAATGTTCTGTGCTAACTACCAAACTTTACCAAATTTTATTGCATTATCTTATTCCTATACTGAAGGTGCTGACAAGTCTAAGTCCAGTTTCTAGGAGATAATGCTATGTTTCTATAGCTCAGCACATACTTATACTTTTTATAAATGACTGCATATCACAGTTTCTTTTGTAATCTTACCTCTATTGTGCACAACATGTCTGCAAGGTCATCCTCAAGTGTATGTAAGTCAGTAACATCTGTTGAGAAAAGAACATTGCGGGGATTTTCATTAGTGACCATCCTTCGCAGCTGCTCCCGGTCGGCTTCTTCAATTCCAACTGCCAAGATATTAATGCCTGAAGACAAAAGTACACTATGAATTACTGCCTTTCCTGTGCTTTAAATTTCCAGCCTACTAAGGCAATACAAATACAGCCAGCTGCATTCAATGGCAAGATTGTGCTTTGCCATTTCTTTACAAATATGCACAAAGACGAAACAATCACACAGTTCTAATAAGTCTGTGAATGAAGTGGAGGCAGAAGGATGATGCAGATTTTCTCCAGGATTTGGCAACTGCAGTTTCAGCACAGTTCAGTATACTGATGCATGGGGGCTGTAACGATGAATACTTTAATTTAGTAGCATCTATGTATTCAGGTCCCCTTACCCCTCTGTCATAGCTGGCCTTTTCTACAAGCTCAGCTCCAAAGAAACTCTTTGTCACTTTCCATAGTGAAAATGGCATCCCTCTTTTAGGAAGTGATTCTTTTTCTGCTTAGTATGAGACATTATGCCAGAGTTTCTTGGAACAAAAAATGGAAGTCAACTCAGATCAAATATGGGGGCATGATTAATGAGAGAAGGACTATACTTCTTCCTTGGGGAAATGGTGTGATAATATACCACTGTAAGTGCATCCCTTTGGGGAAAAATGAGAAGTTAAAAGGCATAGAAAGCACTTCTTTAGGAGAGTGTGTCAAATTGGCGAAGCTATGTTCAGTGAATGTAAAATGTTTGAATGCTGTTTGCAGAGATTACTTTCCCTGACAGTGGAGTTTGCCTTTTTCTCCACGCCTGTGCAATCTGGAGTTGGTATATATAAGTAAAGGGTTGTGGAGGAGGGGGTAGGGTTTCTCACATAATTCCATAGGGACATCAAAAAAGCTTTCCTCCAATGTTCGCTGAAGGCAGTTTTGGTGAACAGTCTTCAAATTATTTACATTCACTGAAACTACCTAGGGTGAGTCAACATGAATCTCTTCCTTATGATGCAATCATAACAGCCCCTAGATCTTAGTCCAAAAGACTAGCAAGCATTTGCAGAAGTAAGTGTATATATATATATATATATATATATATATATATATATATATATATATATATATATATGTATATATATAATGCCACACGCTGCACAGTGTGGTGTGGAGTCAAGTAATTACGGCATGACTGACAAAAGAACTTATCAGGGTGCTCAGAGTGATTTTTTTTAGTCCATTGAGGCACTGAGACTGAAATAACGTACCTATAGGGGAGGAACTAAAGGGCATATGGCATGAGTGGTGAAAGGGGATAAATGTATGTATATAGTAATATTTTCACATTAGTCAGCTGCATACTGGTTAGCTCATGGAGTGCCAATTGTAGATCACAAGCCAGTGAATTTTGACTCAGTAGACCTCAGGAATGGCCTTTAAGCTTAGTGTGTGTGTGTGTGTGTGTGTGTGTGTGTGTGTGTGTGTGTGTGTGTGTCTGTGTGTGTGTCTGTGTCTGTGTGTGGGGGGGCAAGCTTAGGTTTCTTCATTCCTTGCAGTCCTAGCAACAACCCATTTGAAGAAACTGACTGCTTTCAGATCTAGATTTATATCTATATCTGTATCTATCATCTATACATCTATAATCTATACGTGCATGTGTGTGTGTGTGTGTGTGTGTGTGTGTGTGTGTGTGTGTGTGTGTGTGTGTGTGTGTGTATAAATGTATATGTATATATATATATATATATATATATATATATATATATATATGGATCTAGGATGTTTGATCGAAAGATCAAACGTCCAAATCCATAACCACCGAACACACTTTAATGAAAGCGCTTTCGTTAAAGCGTGTTAATAAAAAAAAAAAACACTATTTACGTTTCTGCAGGGGGGCTTTCCCCCCTGCACCCCCCATGTGGGGAGCTGTGCCCCCAATAACCCCCTACTTTAATATTCTCCCTCCGAGACCACATTACAGTTGGGAAAAGGGAATTTTCCCTTATCTGCACCGTAGTACAGCCTCAGCAACAGGCATACTTACGCTAAAGTGCTTCTTCGGTGAAAAGCACTTTCGCGTAAGTATGCTCGCCCTAAATGGATTCGGACATTTGATCTTTAGAATGTTAAATGTTCAGAACATTGCCATCAAAATACTGGCCCCAAAATAGTAAAATGGCACAGTACCGAAGTGCCGAAACACAGACACACAAAACATCAAATACTGTACATATGTTATTGTGGTGGGGGGAACAAGACCCTCCTGCTAATTATATATACCAATTCTGAGAACACATTACAGCTGGTAATGGGTAAAACCCCAAACCAAGCTGCTCAGCTATTTTGCAAAATTACACACCTTGACTGTGTGATATTTTCCTGTTTGTTGTTATGGTACTTCAGTATTGTGCCATTTCACTGTTTTGGGTTTGTTTTGAACATTCAACATTCTGACAGGGACCCAATGACAAAATGAGTACACCACTACACACCAAAATGAATTGGCTGAGACAAAATACATCAACTAATTTGATCTAAAACCATTTTAATTGAGTAAAAAAAAACATCACATTTCATTAATCACTTATGCAGACTAATCAGAACAGTACAACTATAAACACACTTGAAGCTATAAAGCGCGTTTTGGCGGGCTTTTCCAGCTATTGAGAACTCAGCACAGCTCCTCGTGGTGGCCAGCAGTGTTCCTCTAGCAGCAGAGACCAGAAAAGACTACCTTTCCAGATTTTAAGTATTTCTCTTGGCTTTTTTCGACTTTTTGTGCCTTTCAACTACTGTTTCTGCTTGTTTTATCAAAGTTTGCACTGTTTTTACTGTGTTTATAAGCTAAAACTGTTTACCGCACTTGCTAGTTTAAGTTTTGCCTAAAAGTTAAACTACAGGCTAATACACTCAAGTGTACTAGCTTTTGATAGCATTTAGTCGAAAATCATAGCATTTATTGTGTTTTCTGCTTTTCTGTAAACAAACTTGAAAAACAAAAAAAATATCCTTGTTTTCCATACTTTCCTAACTAGTGTTCCAGAGACCAGATTTTGCTGATCCCTGGGCTTTGTCTTGGTTCCTGTGTTTCTCCATTTTCCTTGTTTGGTCAGGGGGAAGTTTCTTTACTCACCAGTAAGAGTGGGGAGTACTGAGCTGCCTGTTTGTCCTTAGAGGAGTGGTTTAAGGCAGTAACTTGTAGTCTATTGGCCATTTTGGGTCATTTCCTGTCTTTTCCAGCCCCTGCTATAAAGCGTTTTTTAGCGCTTTAAGCGCGAATTATTCGGGCTACCTAAAGTCCACTCTTCAAATTTTCCCTTAAAACTACCTTCCTCGAACTATACTACTGATCTAATCAGCATATCCTATAACTAAAAAGATCATCTCTACTTGACTCCAAGTAGACTATTCTCTATCTGTTAAACCTAGCACTTGCTCCTACAGTACTTATTACCTTGATACGGCACTCTTGTCATAGATAGTACCCCAAAAAGGCAAACCCCATTCGGTCACCCAAGTCCCCCTGAATCTCTTTTAAAGTTTTTTTGTCTATTCCTTCTAGCATGTCGAGGGATCAGTTGCTAGTGTCCTCTCCTGCTCAGCTGGTGAACCTGGGAATATTGAGGCAATGTTACAATTGCCTCATGTACACAGACAACCCTCTCCTCCTCCCACAAAACACAAATACATGCGAGAGATGCAACTATAAACTGGAGGCTGAGCTCTCTCAGCATAGGACTGGCAAGACCAGTCAGGAGGAGAAGGTTACCACACACACTATAGACCCAGTCTCACATAGTACCATCACAACCTCAAATCATACACATAAACACACAAAGACATACTCGTAGGCTCTGATCAAAAATCTACCAAAACAGCAGAGGCCACCAAAGCAGGCACCCAAACAACCACCACCTCAGAACACAACACCTGCAACACATAGACCTCACAGTCAGAGTGTCAAACAGTCACAGCCCTTAAGGCCAAACACAATGCCAGACACACTAGTCATTGGTGACTCCATAGTCAGACACACTGATGTCCCGCTCACCAGACTGAGTAAGGAGAAGGTCACAGTAAGCTGCCTGTCGGGCGCTAGAATCCGCCACATAATGCAAGCACTCAGGTCTCTCAACAGCAGGTAACAATACGACTCAGTCATTGTCCACGCTGGTGTAAACGACCTGAGGACTACATGAAAAGAGACATTGAGGAGCTCTCTGATTATGTAGCCCAGGCAGGTATGACCCTGACCTTGAGCAGTATCCTACCTTCACCAAGAATGATGCCACAATACAGCGATAAGATGATCAGCTTTAACAATTGGCTTAAACTCTGGTGTCATTCAAAGGGGATCCAATGTCTGTCTGCCTGGGATGACATGCTGGACAAGCCACGCTAAGCGCAAAGGGGCGGCTTGCACCTGTCACCCTGGGATTCCGGATATTGGCAAAGGCTCTTGCCACCCCATAGTGCCTTTTTAGGCAAGGCTCAAATTCTAAACCTACCACCCTACAACACAAAAAGGAAAAAACTAAGGGTAATGCTGCTCAATGCCAGAAGTCTAAATCTCAAAATGCACGCATTCGAGGCCCTTCTCAGTATGGAGAACATTGATGTCTGTGCTGTGACAGAAACCTGGTTCAAGGCTCCTGAGAGCACCCCAGCACTATCAGGTTTTACCTCATATCATGCGTTCCGGCCCCAAAATCCGGACAATACCAAGAAAGGAGGGGGGGTATCCATATTCATCAAGGACACCCACACCTCAAGACTGGTGGCAACGCACGATGCATTGGAGACCATCCAGGTGCAATTAACCATAGGCAAGACTGCGCTGCAAATTGTAGCATGTTACAGGCCACCCTCACAAACTCAGGAACCTCACATGGCCTTCCTGAAAACACTAGAGGGGATAAATGTATCACCAAACACCATCATACTAGGTGACTTCAATTACCCTAATATAGACTGAGAACACTACTCAAGCCCAAACACCCTAGCCCAAAAGTTCCTGGAATTCATAAACTCAAATGCCATGGAACAACTAGTCACCATCCCCACAAGAGGAGAAAACATACTTGATCTCATCATCACGAACATGGGAGCACAATGTTCAACACCGAAGTATACCCCTCACTGGTGAGATCAGATCACAAACTAATCTCGCTAGAGGTCCTCATCCCACCCCCACCTGAAATAAAAAAAACCACAGTAAAGAAATTCTGCAAAGGCGACTTCACCCTTCTAAAGACCAGTGTGGTCTCCTTTAAGGCCCGGCGGAAAACAGTACTCAAGCCGCTGAATCACTTACAAATGCCTTCTACCAGCACCTGCAGGACTGCATGGATAAGGCAATCCCAAGCAAAACAAAGACTCTTTGTACCAAAGGCAAGCGTCCAGTCTGGTGGACCCCAGCCATAAACAAACTCTACAACAAAAGGAGGAAGCTACTACAAGATAGAGCAAAATCCTTAAAAGGTAAGACACCCTTGATCACTATAAGTAAAAAACTAAGAGCTCTCATAAAATCATCCAAAGCAAATTTTGAGAGAAAAATAGCTAAAGACTCAAAAGACAATCATAAGGCCTTCTTTAGCTAAGAAACCTGGGAGGAAACTCCCAGATAAGCTCAGAACTAGTTCAAAATGATGTGAAGATTACTGATCCTACAGACATTGCCAACATACTGGCTGACAGGTTCAGTGCAAACTTCTCCAAAAGGAGAGATATCTATACCAAACGATTTCAGCCCCGCAATCATCTCTAATGCCCAAGTGAGAACTGCTCTCTCCAAAGCAAAAAACACAGCATCCATGGGACCTGATGGTGTCCCCGGCTGTGTGCTCCACGAACTCAATGAGGAATTAAACCCACAGCTAGGACAGCTGTTTAATCAGAGTCTCACCTCTGATACGCACTCCAGGAGTGGCGCACTGCAACTGTGGTCCCACTTCACAAAGGCGGTGCCTCCACCGACCCTTGAAATTATCCGCCCATTAGCTTGACGAGCCTTATCTGCAAAGCCATGGAGAGGATCATAATGGACCTCATAAACAAAGACATAGGGAATTTGCAGACTTTGGATCCAACCCAGTTTGGCTTTGTCAAAGGCAGATCATGCCTTTTAAACTTGGTTGACTTTTCAAAACAGTCACCAAAGCCATTGATGAGGGAAAGGCAGTCCATACAGCCTACCTTGATCTGGCGAAGGCCTTCGATACAATACCCCACTCGGGTATCATTGAAAAACTCATCAGCTTAAATGTTAACCCATACATCACAAGATGGGTTGCAAACTGGCTGAGTGACAGAACCCACAGGGTCAGAGTTGCTGGCGCCATGTCAGACTCAAAGCCTGTCACAAGTGGTGTCCCACAGGGCTCAGTCCTGGGCCCACTCTTGTTTGGCATCTACTTTTCCAAGTACAAGCAAACACAGGAGGGTTATGGCTGACAAAGTTTGCAGATGACTGCAAACTGGCCATAGTAGAAAACACATCTGACACAGATATCCTTCAGAAGGGTCTCACAGAAACGGATAACTGGTGCCAGAGCCATGGCCTAAAGTTAAATGCCAAAAATGCATAGTCATACCCTTCGGGAAAAACAAGGTTACCCCTAGCTACCAAATAGGTGGCAATCCACTGAGCACAGAAGAAGTTATCAGGGACCTGGGGACCCAGGTTGATAGTAGTCTGTCATTCGACACCCATGTAGCTAAAGTAGTTAGGAAGACCTTCTACATTGCCCACCTTATCATGAAGGGATTCTCATCTAGATCAAGGGAGGTCATAGTCTCCTATACTCATCACTCATCAGACTAATGATTGAGTACAATGCCCCATTCGGAATGTATCTGACCCGACACTTGCAGCAGCTGGAGAGGCCACAAAAGTTCCTCACCAAAAGGATAAAGGGTCTCAAAATCTGTCCTATGCTGCCCGACTGAAAGAACTCCAGCTCTATTCAGGCTCAGAGGTGACCTTTGCCTAACATACAAGGCCATGTCAAACCCAGATTTGATGAATATGCTTCACCTCAAAAATCTAGATCCGTCAGAACCACAAGGGCGGAGACTTAAACCTCAACACGGCTATTAATAGGACGTGCTGGAGGGATAGATTCATCACCCAAAGACTCCTATGCTGTGGAACAAAATCCGGTATATGTGAGGCAGAGCACCTCGCTGGCCTTGTTCAAGAGAAATCTTGACCAATGGATGGGAGATCGCAGATATACCCCAGGGATTACCTCAGTGTCACTGCTCGACAGAGGCACAGCAAAATAATGGGTATAGTTCCCCATACTAAAGGGAAATGCCCTTGGGCAGATAGCCTAGTATGAACCTATGAACCTATGAACCTAAGTACTAGGAAAAAGACATACAAACAAACAAAAAACACCACTTGACATAAGTAAGCCTATTGTACAAACATATTAAAACACTATTTTGTATTTGGGGACAAAGCCTCAAACATCTTGCATAATATAATTCCATGGTTACACATCTGTTACCTAAGTGAATTCACCAGGATCTATGCTCTAGTCAGGAAGCAGCAACTCAGTTACTGTATATTTCAATTAATTTATCCGGTGACTGTGTAAAGATATCTACACTCAACAACATCATTTTTTGACTAAATAAATCTAAAGCATCTCTCTCTCTCTCATATATATATATATATATATATATATATATATATATATATATATATATATATCTTTATTTTATTTGGATCTGCTTCACTTGACCTAAAACACGCTTGACTGACACCATGATAATCGTATGGCTAGGCTTGTAAAGACTCCAGGGCCATTAGCCTAGTACACAGCTATGAACCTATGAACCCATTTGACTAATACCCAATTGACTTAAATTTCATTTGACTGACAACTCATTTGAGTGACTCCCATTTCACAGACAGCTTACAATGTTGAATCTTAACATACTAAATCTGAAACCATAGACAAGCATACTAAGAACACCAATAACTAACCCTTTCCAGAACTTAAACACTACTTAATTACCCTCTTAACAGAAATGGGACAATGTACAACCAAAGTAGGTGGGGGGGGGGCTATGCCCCCAACACCCCCCAATGTGGAGGGGCTGTACCCCCAATTATATATGCTAACTCCAGGATTGCACTACAGTGGGGAAAAGGGCATATACCTTTAACTTGCCTCACAGTACTCTACACACTGCCACTACTGCTGAGAATGCACAAAACATTTGCCAAATTACTTTAGATACTTCCTATAAAAATGTAAAGAGACAAACCCACATTTGGAAACACTACAACACTACTTTCTACATGACTATCGGAATTTTAACTGACAGCACTCTAAGTTACAGTAATTCTTTTTACCACAAGCAAGTCACAGGTGAAGGAAAACCCATAACAAGTCTATGTCTTAAATGTCAGTGAAATGGGAGTCAGTCAAATGAGTTGTCAGTCAAATGAAATTTAGCTCAGTTGGTTGTCGGTCAAATAGGTGTCAGTCAGATAAGTTTTAGGTCAACTGAAGTAGACCCATACACATATTATTTATATATACATATATATATATATATATATATAGATATATATAGATATATATAGATAGATAGATATATATAGGTATATATTTATATTTATAGAGTCTTAAAGTTGTGGGTTTTCTCATTAAGCCATGTTTAAGACTACTGCAGTGATCCTACAGCAATGGGTCTGTAATGATTACTTCTAAATTAGCACAGCTACAAAAGAATCTCAAACTAAGCTAAGAGAAATGAATGAACCAAAGGGGATGAAGATAATTTCGGAAGTTTTCATTCACCCCCTGGTATTCTTTCCTCCACTAGAATGAAACACAGAACAGAAGAGAGCAACTTACCAGAAGTCTTGGCTTCTCTTGATATTGCAATTGCGTCATCCCTAGATGGACCGTCCGCAAATATCACCATTATTGCAGGGACATTTTGTCTTCTTCCCACTGAAACATCAAACATGTAGTCTTTTGCAAACTTTACTGCTGCACCTATGGATATAAACAGAAAGGAAACGTAAATACGCTGATAAACACTGGGACTACAGCTTGATTGAAACTGTGAGAATGACATTAACTGGATGTAAGAAGAAGCAGTGGGGGGAGAAAACTGGGAATGACAAGTGGTTCCTATTCAGTTATATAATTATGCTACAACACCAAACAATAAATCACATAGGTTTTAGTTATCCCCTGTTTATCTGAGATATATTTTAGGAAAGATCCTTGAAAATGTGTCTGAGAACTAACCAAAAAAAAAAAAATGAATCATCTGATGACTTCTAAATTCTAAAAGGTTTTCCATGGAGGTAAAGCCCTCACTGTCCTTACATCCAGGGGTCTGTTCCGCACCTGCATCTTCCTCCTCATTTATTTTATTAACTCAATGTTCTCTATAACAAGGATGAAAGGAAATGTTCCCCATAGCAATGACCCTATTTGATGAACCTGCATCTCATCTCAGCCAAATGTATATAGTCATACACTTGCCCTTGAAATAACTGCTCTGCTACTTGTTTTTTTTTGGTGGACAGCAGTTATTTTCAGTTAGTATTTCTGCTCCAACAAAAAAGTGAGTGGGTTCCCTTAAGAGTTTATTACTGTTGTGTACAGTTCACCTGCCTCAAACTGTCTACATTGATCTACCCCCAATTATAAGAAGATTTTATCCAACAATGACATAAGGGAGTGCTACATTCCTGCGGTTGCGTGTTTTGAAGGACACATTAAACCAAGGTAACAACTGCCTGAACTGCTGGTAATTCCAATGTTTAAAATCCAAAAACATCTATCAAAAACAGAAGCACTTTCTTTACAAGCAACTCAAACAAATCATTACTTAGCACGTGATTACAAAGTGTCAGCACAGCAACACATTTACGACTTTTTACCTTTGCTACCCCATCCATGTCTTTTTACTGCAAGTCTAGTTCTTATTTTTCTATAATTTATTATATATTGCAGCAGCACACAATTCTTACCCACATCTGCCATAAACAGCAGACTAAATACCTGTCATCATTAATCATTGTTTAATAACATTTACCTTCATGCTACGCATTACATATCTTTTCCACTTACAATTTTCGTCTTCTTTCCTGTTCAGTTCTTCCGTAACCCTACCCCCAAACTCTTATTTATTATAGTAAAGACATTCATGTTTAGTTATTTCTTCTCCCTTACTAACCTCCATCAAACACTCCCATTCTTCTCACTTTTAAATGTCTTCTCAGTCTTTATGGCAATGCTTAAATAATCTCCACATGATATCTAGAATTCCCAATTTTATTAAATAATCTCCACGATACCCAGAATTCCCAGTTTTATTAAATAATCTCCACATGATACCCAGAATTCCCATTTTATTAAATAATCTCCACATGCTATCCAGAATTCCCAATTTTTGTAAAAGACTCTCTTAATTATACTTTGAACATCTAGTGCTTTTTATCCAGTAAGCAAATAAAACTCTTCTACAGTTTCTTTTCATTAGTACATCTACCTATATATATTCAAATTGCATCTGTTAAAAATTCATACATTACGCTAGTCATCAAACATTTTCTGCTTGTTACCTCTCTCAATGTTATCTACAACATTTTATACTTTTCTGACACTCTGACTCCTAATGTTGAATTTACATCCTTTCTCATATATTACAATTCAATAGTCATTCATTCACCAATACATACTTTATCCAGCTCAGTGCTAAATGGCAGTCAGAGCCTACCATAGCAGACAAGAGATATACCAAGTGAAGCCAGTACTCAATGTAATGCAAATTCAGTATCAGGTTTAACACAGACACAGACAGACAGACACACACATGCACACACTCACCACACACATCGACATTTATGGCGGGAAGAAACTGAAGCCCTGACGCAAAATACATGAGGACATTGGAATGATATGCAGTCTCTGTACAAAAGACAGCCTAGCTAGGAACCAGACCCAAGAACCAAGTGCTGTGAAGCAGCCCAATTAAGTGTTGTACAGATGTGCCATCTCATACTTTGTAAATTGTAATATACATAATGCACAATAGAATCAATCATGCCAAAACCATCTCAGACTTTCTTCTGATATAAAATCTCCCTTGTCCCCCAGTGTGCCAAAAATATGCTGCTAATAATTTACTTTTTTGTTCTTCTTCTTTAGGACTTGTATAACCCACTGAAAAATATCACCTATCTGCTAAAACTGTTTTCATGAAGAGTACACTCAAAATTTCATTTTATATACACTCGACCATTTTAGTCCCTTCTTGTTCCTATTTTCAATTATTTTCATCTCCACCTGCATCATTTCTCCACACTAAACTCCACCCCTGGAATAATTATTACTTTTCCTAGATCAACTTCGATCCATATTTTATACTATTCAACACTAAGCCTAAGACCTGTTTTTTCTTCCAGTAAGTCCACTGTATGTGGCATATTCCACCAATATTAGTATCTTAATACCCATTTGCATTAATAAATAAACAATTTAGTATTTACAAAATGTCCCGCGGTAGTGATACTGCGGTAGCGTTGTTGCCTCACAGCAAGACGTTGTCCCATTCGATTCTCAGCTAGAGCGTCTTCTGTGTGGAGGCATGCGTGAATGAGTGTGACTTCGTTGAAGGTTGTGCATCAGGGCTGGTAACTCGGCACGTAAAAATCCACTACCAAACATTAGCGGACCGGAGTTCTGCTGTGGCGACCCCTAACCGGGATAAGCCGAAAGACACAACAACAACAACAACAACAACATAGTATTTACAAAATGTCATAACTCCATTTCTCATGTGTATTCTGTTCTCAGATATCCATTCACAACTACTGTAGCAAAGGCATTCCTATAATTGTTGTAAGACCTATAAACTTATCAACAAACCTACACATTGGCAAAATTGCCATCATCTGTTAATGACAAATTAGCAATATCTTTAACAACATCCAAAGAAATCAGCCTAGTTAGGCACTTCACTTTAATAATAAAGTAAAGGCACGTGACTCTGTGGCTCATAAGAAATATTATGATTATTGGTTAAGTACTAGGTTAGTGGGTACACTGGAAGAATGTAGACAGAACTTTACATTTTGCACTCAAACCTATTGTCACTGCCCCCATCACCCAACTATAATTTAAAAAAATTTTCTCAACCCTCAAAATGTTACTCACCCAGATAAATAGGAAAGGGATAAGTTATTTTCAAATGTCAGTATTTATACTGATAAAAA